>NC_136483.1:61568428-61583428 GCF_053919585.1 Euprymna scolopes
AGCATGGGGAAAACTGTTAATAGTTATAAATAGCGACGTTTATCCTGAACGTGTTGAATTGGCATCCACCGAATGGGAGAAGTGTCAAACGAAGAAAATTTAAATTACAAGCTGTTGCGTGTAATCCTTGTTAAAGAACATAGCGACGCTAGTTTTTTGCAGTTATTGCATGGAAGTGTCAACGTCATCCTATATACAGCGCTTGATAGTCCCAAATGGTCATCCATCTAGTACTGGCCAGGCTCAAAATTGCTTGACTTCAGTGATTTAACCAGAATCGGTGTCTTAACGTTATTATGTTTTATATATATATATATATATATATATATATATATATATATATATATATATCAATTAATTTGAATGAAGCTAATCTTTTATTTTGAAAACTCGAACCAATAATTAGCTTAAATCTTAGACACAGCAGTTGCTATAGTTACTCACCCTACCTAAGATAAAATGTAACAAATACTAAGCCAGTAGATAAGATGACATCTTGTACACCTCCCCATATATATATATATATATATATATATATATATATATATATATATATATATATATATATATATATATACCATGTGATAAAAACTCCTCTTTTCCAACAAATGCTTATATGGCCTTCTAATGGATCATAGCTGTCTTCCAACCATTCTTGGATAAATGACAATTTTCGTAACTGCCGATATTTTAAAGATTGTATCATATCTCTCTCTTTTAAAGACTGATTTACCGACCTTCACAGAGAACACACGGGCAAATAAGTCAGGTTTGAGCGATTGTCTAAGAAATTATTGCGGCTCGACTACAGAATAGACTAGATATTTTGGTGAACTTGTATATAGTATTGATTGATGGTGGTGGCAATTCGGACTTCGTGGGGGTAGGGGATGCTTCTAAAAGTAGACGGAAGAGACCCGCTGACCCACAAGTGAGGGGTAATTTGACTACTAGATAAACAACAAAAACATTATTCGATAGCAGAAGAGGACCTAGAAGGCAGAGGCGAGCTTTTCAGACTTTGCAAGTGTAAAATATTGAGTGACCGTTAACCAGACTAGACGGATCTGAATGTTGATCGTTTTAGAGCAAATCAATTCAGTTTAAGAACAAACAGCCTATTCTATGAGTAACTAATGGATTGCGAGAGGCTGTACAAAATTCTAGGATCTGGTAAAAATATAAGAAGACAACATTCCGAATCACGTTAAATTTGGCTGTATCTTGTTTATAAACATGTAATTAATATCCAAGATACCAGACACTTGAAATAAACATACCCATCGCTATCTTTATCTGGTTTAAAACTTCCATTATAAAATACATATTAAACATCTACGAAAGAAATTTACTTTGTGCAAATGGAAACACAAGTAATAAAGTAAGATATATTTTCTATAAAGTCATAGACGTGTTCGTTCTTTACTTATGGACAATCGGTGTGTACGCACATGTACTGGTATTATCTGGTCATGTGTTAAATAGTCATTATTGCGACTTGTGGAACTGCTGGCATTTTTGTTCGAATGCCAGTTCTTTCAGATGTGAAAGATTTGGCCCCGGTGAGTTTAGAAACGAACAGCTGATTTTTTTAAGTAAATAATACATTGCGAGAAAAGTATTCGAACATTCTCTAAATCATCAACTTACGGTTGAGGAAACGAAGAACTAACTATCATAAGACAAGTAGGGGAACTTTATGATACGATAGTAACCTTTCAAACCCAGTTAATACATTTCTTTATTTAAGATATTTTATGGATAATATTTTGGAAATTAATTATAGATAAGTATAGCATTGAACGACGAACGCAAGTTATGAAATTGTTTTACTAAAATCAGGGGTCAATTGTTTTGACTCCAATAGCTTATCGACGGCATTTTCATGTAAGAGATATCACCGACTTTTTCTTGCGGGGATATCTTAAACAACGAGTCTATGTTAACAAATCCTAAACCCTGCAAGACTTGAAGGAAAACATCAGCAACGAAATAGGAGAAGTATATCGAAATCTAATGATTCTGCAATCTGTCATGAATAATGTTTTGGAAAGAGCACAAATATGCAAAGCTGAAAATGGGCAACATTTAAAAGACATTATTTTTCATAAATAAAGATTTTCACAATGTCTTAGTCCAATTGTGTTACAATTACAGAACAATAAAGAATATATTTATAGCTCAAAATAACACAGTGACTTTTTGGACGACCTGTACATATATATATATATATATATATATATATATATATATATATATATATATATATATAGTCATCCACATACAGCACTGTTTCGCAGCTCATCAGTGCGGCTAGACAGGTAACTACCTCAAGCCAGGATTGAAACCCGACCGTTTGTACGGCAGTCAAGGATTCTAACCATTACGCTATTGGCGGCTGCTTGAACGAGTAGTGAGTTTAACGATCTTTTGACATAATTATATATATATATATATATATATATATATATATATATATATAATATATGTATATATATATATTCAGTGTAGCTTAATCGCCATATACATTTTATAACTTACTATATATATATATATATATATATATATATATATATATATATATATATATGTACATTATATATATATATATATATAATCAATATTATGATAAATATGTTTTTTTATTCTCATACATATGCGGCCATACACATACACATACATATATATACGTATATAATAGTTGATGTATACGTGTATAATATTATACAATGATATAGTATATGGTGCAGAGATTTTCAATATTTACATATGCACATCTTAGTCGTAAAGTATGAAAATATATCTGTGGAAATAAAGCTACACATCGGCGTCTGCGTTTTATCCCAGTAAGGGGATCATGAATCATTTAACCTGAGGATTTCCTAGGAGAACGAAACGCAGACGCCTCTTTGTAGCTTAATAGACATAAACATATTTTTATACTTTTATATATATATATATATATATTAAGTAATGTGATCTATAATTTAAAAGTTTTAAAAAAATTTTAAATTTAAAAATCAAAATTTAATTAAATTAAAAATCAGTTTCATAAGAAGGAACAACAACAAAGTCAATTATCTGTACGATCGTTTCGGAAATCCGTGCTTTTTATTTGTGGTATACATGAAGTCACATAGAACAATTATACATAGTTTTTTTGGTAAGCACGGTCTCCTCATCAGCAAATTTAGGAGGATTTCTATTGAATTGAAAAGACACCAACAATAAACCTAGCATTAAAAGTAAGGCAGATGAATCTGAAAAATTGAAGTAAAAGGTTTGGATTTAAAATTTATAAGAAAATTAATAAGAAAATTGGTATAGGTTAGAGATAGAAATGAGTAGAAAAAATATATATATTTTGAATTTACATAATAAATTTGATTTAAAAATATATAGATATATAATTACCTTTTGGTTTTTCTTTTTTTAAAATCAGGAACTGTATTTAAAGTAGTCATTTAGATGTTTGCTATAGCTTTTTATTTTATTGAATGATGAATTTTAAAAAGGGCGACGCTCGTGCAGTAAATTGTTTCCGTTAGCGTATTTTGATTTAGAGACGCTACAGTTAATATCTATAGAGAGAGAGTATTTTGTTTTGTTTTTTTTTTGCAAGTTTTTAAGGGGAGATAATTGTCATGGCTTTATTTATTATTTGATTTACGAGTCTAAGGGCGGTAATTGGTTTAACTTAATTTATTAGAAAAAAAAATCTATTTTTACTAATGAGTAATTTTTAATGATTTAAGGTGGTTTATATTTATTAAATTTAAACCAACGTTTATGATTACACGATAGAATCTCGTGTCTTGAATTTACTAGTTTGGTTGTGCTTTTTATTTCTTCATATTTTAAAATTTTTAGGGTTTCTTTTGTACATAATGTACAAAATTTATCTCCTGGTTTATATGATTTGCAAGTCTCAATTATTTGCCATTTTAAGTTGAAAGAAATATTGCTATTTTTTAGTTGCCAAATATAGTTGGATAGAGTAGTTTGGTTTGATAGAGAGTTATTTTTAAAAGAATGTTTGTGCGTTGAAATTCTATGTTTTATTGGGCCAGATGTGGAACCAATATATATTACCTCTTGATTATTATGATTATTTTCCGTTAGGTCTATTGTTGGATTATAATGTGGTGGGTTGGTTAATAATTGATCGGTAGATTGATTTAAGTTGGTGTTATTATTTAATCTGGTAGTTGAGTTATGGCTGTTGATAGGTTCTTGTATATTTGGAGTTTTTGATACTGTGCAGCTATAGATAACATTTTTAATTTTACATGAGCCTTGTAGGGGACATTTATTTTTTCTTCTACAGTTACAGTCCGATGTATTTTGTATAGTTGCATTTTGTAGTTTATTAATTTTATTATTATTAGAGCTAATTATTTTCTGATGAAGGTTGGGCATAGTAGAGTAAGAGACTTTAATTGTGTTCTTATTGAAAATCTTATTATATCTATGGGGGGCTTTAAAGTTCTTATCTAATATTTTAAAAAATTCTCTAGCTATGTTTGTTTCTGGGTTTTTGGAATACGGGGGGTTGAACCATAGGATCTCCTTGTGTCTTATTCTATTTTTATATATATATATATATATATATATATATATATATATATATATATATATATATACATACATATATATAGAGAGAGACAGACAGACAGACAGACAGACAGACAGAGGGGGAATATTAATATGTAAAGGATAGAGCAATTTCGTTAGGAAATCTTAAGTAGGGCAATGCGTAGCAGAGCATACATAAAAAATAATACGTTTATATTTAAAAAGCATTGATTAGGAGTGTGTGTGTATACATATTTACAGGGATCTGCGATTATAAAATAGGACTGGAATTTAGTTAAATCAAGTTGGAATGTTTGCAAAAACAAAGTTAAGGTAATTACCAATAAAAAGGATGGTCTTGACATAAAATTGACCTGGTTACGTGACGTAAGATAATATATGTGAATATATAAAAGAAATGTTTATCATATATTCACAAAACAGAAGAGAGTTAGTTTTTCAGTCAGTCGGTTAACGCACGGAGATCAAGTCGAGACTAAAGTTGTCTGCTTGAAGAGATTTGATTTCTTGTGCTCCATGGAATAATCTCGTGGTCACAACTTGGGAAGATGTAGAAATGAAGATAAACGGCAGTAAACTCCGATAGAAGTGTGATTAAAGTTATCTGTGGATTATAACTTGATGGTGTGGCTTTTCTTTCGGGGGAAGATGTCTTCATTTACAGCTGCTACATGAAAGAGATGCCCCCTTCTCATGTAAGAAGACATACTAGATAAGTGAAAATGATATTAGGATAAGGCTAGAATCGAACCCTGTATGCAAGTGTTAAAGATAATAGATAGTGCAATGTTAGAAATTCAGTCAATTATTAATCTATTAGAAATAGTTAAATATTGTTTATGTAGGAAAAAAAGTCGATTGTCCAATCTTTTAGAAATCTGGATATTAAATATGTCAGTTAAATGAATGCACAATGGGAGTTAAAATTTTTTTTATTAATTTTTTTTTTTTTTAATTATATTTTCACCCCAAACAAGGCACATTGCCACTTTGGTGTAGGGGGCTACTATCAGGGGAAACATCTACTGGGGCACTATGTAGGGATTAGGGCAGCGAGATGTTGGTTCACGTTGCACTTGAACTTATGCATGTCAGTACAGTTGGGGAAGCAGTGACCTGGAATGGAATTCCAAAGTCTAGCAGTTCTGGGGAAGAAACTACTGGAGTAGAACGATCTTTTACATCTAGGGATCACTACAGTGTGGGGGTGGGATTTTGCAGCTTGTCGGGTCTGTCGAGGGTGTTCACGTCGTGGGGGAACAAGTGCTTGCAGTTCTTCAGAGCATTCACCATTATAATACTTGTAGAACAGGCAGAGGGATGCAACGTTTCGACGATGGGACAGAGGCTGAAGTTTTGATGCCAGTTTAGGGCCTATCAGATTTTCGACTCTCTTTTGAACCCTGTCAAGGAGAGAGAGACTAGTAGCCGATGCACCGGCCCAAATATGACAGCAATACTCCATACATGGGCGAATAGTGGCCTTATAGAGGTACAGGATACTTTCGGGTGTTAGAAGTTTTCTAGCACGGTAGAGAGAGCCCACCTTCCTCGCAGCGGCCCTGGCAATGCCCTCGATGTAATTGTTCCAGCTCATGTTTCCTGTGAACGTTAGGCCAAGGAGCTTGAAAGACGTACTCTCAGCTAAAGAGTTGTTGGCCATTGCTATAGGTGGTAGAGAAGGTTTCCTGTAATTATTGAATGAAACCAGTTTTGTCTTGGTGGCATTGAACGTTACCATCCATTTTTGTCCCCATTCCACTACTGAATTGAGGTCATCCTCCAGTGTTTCTGCCATTACTTTAGATATATGTTCATTTGTTTTCCTGTCGTGCCTGCTATAGAGTGTGGTGTCATCAGCATATATACCCATCTCAGAGGCAATTTTATCGGGGAGGTCATTTATGAATATCAGGAACAGCAGAGGACCAAGGATAGATCCCTGGGGCACTCCGGCATTTATATTATATTGTTTAGACGTACGACCGTCGAGGACAACCTGGATTTTTCTCTTATCTAAGAAGGATTTAATTATGTTAAGTATTCTACCAGTAAAAATTGGTTAGAATTGGATTGAGGATTCTTTGTCATTAATTCCATAGCAAGTGCTCGTCTGGTTCCCGCTCGCCAATCTTTCACGAAAGACACCCGTCTAGATGAAACTACTGTCATTAATTTTCCCCACTCTTTATCTGTGCCTAAATCAAAACGTAGATTCCATGAGCAGAGCTTCTTTCTTAGAACTGCACGACTGTGGAACTCTCTTCCGTTTGCCTGTTTCCAACCTGACTACAACTTGGATGGTTTCAAGTCCAACATAAACAAATTCCTGACAAACCGCTCCCTTAAGTAAGATACTCTATCAAATCTCCAATACTAATGATTACTACGATACTATCCCATTGATTATTGTACACGCAATAACCCTTATCCCCGTGTGGCTTCCGGGCCTTGATAAGTGGTGACCTCCATGTAAAAAAAGTGTTTTTGACAATCTTTTGTAAATCCACGTGAAGTAGTCATGTTGGTAAACACACTTCTGACGTCATAAACAAAGGAGATTTCTCAATATAGAAATCTGAGGGTTCGAAGTTAGAGAGTGGATGAGGATCAGATATTCAGAGCAGATCACGCACGGTGATAGTCAGTTGGAGAGGAGAGCCCCTAAGAAGCGAAGGGAGGAAAGTAGACGATGTAGATCCAATTCCTGACATCACCGATCGGTCGATTGAAGAATAAAGAAACCAACTATATTTGTAACTGTTTGTCTTGTGTCGTCATTCTTTACAACAAAAAGGTAAATGTGTTTTTATCGTCATCTTGTAACGAACTCTTCTATAACCCCCTTACAAGTAATGTGTCCATCTTCATCACAAGTAATGTGTCCCCTCCTCTGTGTTAATAAGAACTGTTATAAATGGCTCTCCCTGATCATCACTATCGTTATTTGTGTATATGAGTCCCTGTTATATCTCCCCATATCTATGCAACACAGCGTGCTGCAGAAATCCGTTTATTGTTGTTAACACAGACTATTATTTCTTATGAAAACGTTTTACGTCAATAATTTTATTTTTTACTAAATATATTTATTTAAAAAGAAATTGCATTGCCCTGGATTTTAGCAGTTAAATGTACGAGCAGGGAGACCCGACGTTTTCTAGGACTAAACAAGGATCACAAAATTTTCTACACTTCTAATGCATTTATTGTCATCGAAAACGGTGGAATTGCCCATTTTTTTATTCAAATGGATTTCCTGTTCTAGTCGGGGATCCATCGCGGTGTACCTGGAGGGAGCTACACATACATGCCTCCTTGCAGTAATTCAGACTACAATCATTGTAGTCTACATTTCACTGTAGAGAACCTAATGTTTATTTTATAAAATTAGCCTGAATTAAAGTATAAATGTGAATATAAAGTATTATCATTCAATTATGACCTCAATAGAAACATTTATTTCGAACGCGCACCTGCCTTACGAAAGAAACTACTCATAATGGGGCATCTTGCTTGTACGGCAAGAAAACTTCATAAATGTACTTATTATGCTAACTTTGATCAAAATCGGACTATATACCGCGAGCATATATATATATATATATATATATATATATATATATATATATATATATATATATAAACAGATTGGACCAGATAGATAGATAGATAGATAGATAGATAGATAGATAGATAGACGCAAACATACGCAAATTGCCATTTAGAGATGCGTACTTTCTCCTGAAAGTTCGAGTTCAACTGAAGTCCGAACTTTATAAATGACCCCCTGTATATTAACGGGCATAATCACCGATATTTCCTGCAAATGGTAAATTATGCATCTGTACCTCCCCACCCTGCTCCATCATAACTCTGCCCTTATGGGTTGTATATCTATATTTACCTAGATATTTATTACTAATGCTTTCGAGAAACGACTTTCACTGGGACTTATAAAATATATCATCTTTCGCGGTAAGTAGTCATTTCTCCTTCGCCCAGAGGGAAGGTGGATTTAAGCCCGATGTCCGAAAACTGTGCGATTTGTACAGTCAGGTGTGACAAAGTGGGAAAAAAAACCTTGGCAGCATCGGCCACGTTTTTGTCCGTCGAGACGGCAGACCCGTTTGTTATAGAATTCTACGAGCTTACGCGCCGCCACACATGTGGATTTTAAAGCTTGTATTATTCAAACACAAATCGACTCATATAACTATAGAGAAAGAAGCAACCTTAGTAGAAATTATTGTCCCCAATGATGCCGGGTTAAACAGAGCTAAGATGGAAAAGAAGGAAATACTAAGGTCTTATGTACGACATGAAAAGAAACTTGAATCTAAAGATGCTCTCCATTATTCTAGTAATTATAGAAGCAAACGAACTAAAAAAAATACTTTACAAATATATCCAACGAGTCAAGTGCAAGGGAGATACTTGTATTTAAAGGGACAGTTAGAACCGTAAAATGATCTCTTGGTTGGAATGTATGAGATAAAGGTGAATGTCTAAAATTAGAAGAAAATAGTAAGAAATTAAAAGAAATAAACGATTTTAAGGTGCGTTTTGCGTATCAGATAATATCATTGACTATGGGATCGATTATACGGAGTTCTCAATGAGTTAAATTCTCAATGAATACGGAGCTAAATACTCTTCAATGAATATATTATGTTCGATTATTCCATAGATCCGTCATGACAGGTATATGATCCACAGTTTACATAAACTATCGTAGAAATACAGTTAATAAGTTAAATATCAAACTGTTAGGAAGGTTATTATACGCTTTATTCTTTTCACTATCATTATTATTTATTAGATTCAATTATTTTATTGGATTTTCGGAGTTTGTCATCGATGATCAATAATATTTTAATTCAGTCTGAATAGCCAAGTTTTCTTTGATCCTGTACTTTTGCAATAAAGAGTGTATTTCGCTTTATTATCCTTTAAAACTATTACTTTATCAGGCACGGAATTTTTTTCTATTACCTTCACTGCATCGGCTCTTTACATCGTTAATAAATAAGAAATGTTTATCTATTTCTTTTAAATAAATATTGATCTATTTATTTTCGTTAAAATATTATTAGTCTATTTATATGCTATAATTGTTTGCACATCGTATTCATATGTGGAGCAGTTTGCTTTTTAGAATTTACTAAAAATGTTGACCAGATTAAATAATTCAATCGACTTTCGGATTTCGCGGTTATTCGCAAACTATTCTGCTACGTCTGATTCAATGGTAATTAAATCCTCAAAGCGAACGTTATATATACTGTCATCCGTACAAAATATATACACTTTTCTTTACATTCGTCAGAAACATTTACAAAATTCCAAAAGTTCTAAACCGAAGCAAAAAGGGATCAAAATATTCTTAACTTTTCCTGCTGATTAGCGACCAATCAGATGAGGATCAAAGCGCAATATAATTTCCGTGTTTGGTCAGAATAGGAAGCATGTATTATAGAAATCTCACCTGTCTGTTTAAATGTATGTATGTATGTCTGCCTGAAACTTTCGACAGAAGCGGCAGATTTTCACGAAATTGGTATCGTTTTGAAGCTCGACCCTTTGGAGAACAAATATCGAAAAATTGGCTAAAAATATTAATTCCTTCACCCTCAACTAAGAACTTTTCTACAAAGAGGTGTCGATTTTTTCGCTGACATTTGTTTTTGCAAGGCATTCAAACCTCACGTCAGCGATGTCGCATAGAAGACGTTATTTCGACCGCCCATGACGTCACAATCGCGGTGGGCGTATCGATAAGATCGTTTTTTTCACCTCCTTTTCCTCTGCCGCGTTGCGGGTTCGAGCCTGCTTATGACTCCTATTTTTTTTTTTTTTTTGCGCTCGCAATTTTCTTTCATTTTTTTTTTTTTTTTTTTTTTGCTGAACCAACACTCTTACACACACCTCCATTTTCTTTTCCGCCTTCGCGTCACGGGTTCGAGCCTGCCTTCCTGCTACATTTTTTTTTCTTAATACACACCTACAAATACCCGGGCAACGCCGGGAACCCAGGCTAGTCTGTAATATAAATCACACCTGTCTGTTTAAATGTATGTATGTATTACGTATGTATGTCTGCCTGGAATTTTCGACAGAGGTGCCGGATTTTCACGAGATTGGTATCGTTTTGAGGCTTCGGACGACAAATATCGAAAAATGGGCTAACACATTAATTTTCATGTTCAACTGAGTATTTTTCTACGGGGAGGAGTCGTTTTGTTTCGCCAATATTTTCAAAAGTCACCCCTCTCTTCAATTGTCTAGCATTAATTTAAACATACGTCACTTCTGGTTTCAGTTTATAAGGAAAAATCAGTTATTTTAATTATTTATTTCAAGAAATAACTATCAATCTTATCAGTTACCGTGCTGATGACCATATTATGGATATTGAGGGAATTGTTCAGTGTCCATTATGCATCACAAATTATCCAAAAGCACGATATCTGTAGAATGTGTATATTTCCTCCCTGCCTTGGCTGGGGACGGTAGGAGGACTTAATATTCAGGGGCGGGAATAGGAACTACATCATCAAAAGATGATTGGATTATGATGGTGTTGTTCTTAGGACGAAATGGAGGATTTTATTATAACAGCTAAATGTGTCAAAAATGTCCTTCTAATGTTATATAAGATAATGACTAATAGTCTAGACATAATCAATTTGTATGTGGCATTTGCTGTTGCAAACCTACTGTACTTTGGTTCAGAGAGGAATTTCTGCGGTCGAAATATTATATATGGAGATTAGTTTTAAATTTAACATTAACGGTATTTTCTGATAATAAAATCAATATTAAATCATCGACTGCTGTTTTTATTCTGAAAAATAATTTTAACCATAACATAAGTTTAACCAAGTTACAAAATTCAAAACTTCATTAATTTTAAAACACATTGTTTAAATAAGTTTAGTTCTCATAGGAACTGTAATCTTTATAGGTATTTAATTATTAATTATTTTTCAAAAAATTCATATAAAATAAAGTAAAAAATGCAGAAGACATTAAGGACTTAATTACAAAAGACGTAAAATTGGTATATCTTCTAACTTTTCATTGAGGTTTTGATCTTAAAATCGAACAGGCTTATAATTCTGTTTAACTTTTATATTCTATTTTGATTTATTTATAAACATGCATTATAAATTTCGTGAATTCATAGTATTTACTGACTTCAAGTATCCAAAATTGAAGTGGTTTTACAAAAGTTATTTTTTATTAAGTAGATTGGAAATGCTTTTTTATGGGGATGACGTCAGCAGAAACTAACCAATGAAAAATTATTGTTTCATTTACTCCGAAACCGTGGTATTCATTTTAGTTTAAACTTATGTAGAAGTGATTTGATTTGCTTTTATTATTATTTTAAAATTAATTAACTTAATTTTATATTCGGCACTATGATGTAACATCCTGTTGAACTTCCAATGCGTTGATACAACATCCGTTTGTAGTTGAATTAAGATCGTTAAAATATTAGCACGATAATAAAGGATATTTTTTTATAATCGAATAGAACGGGTAGTCTTGAAATGTGCGCTTAGAGATGAAAATACTTGTCAGACTTCCGGAACACAACATTAAACTCTCTTGGATACTCTTGGACATGATGATCTCATACTCCACACCATCATCTCGAAATTAATTTTCGGTGTCATTTCTTACTTATTTTTTACCTACATTATTTCCCAAACTTTTCAACTACCCAAGCCTACCCCTGAACATCGTAGATATGACAAAACTACATTCAATTGTGGGACTGGGTTTGGGGAGCTCTTCAGGAGTGTGAACCATTAACTCATGTCTACTCCTGCGAGAGGTGATAGAAACTACTAGAGCTTTATCCATAGATTGAATAGAACTATCGATTACAGACTATTTGTTTACTGAATATCTATATTGCATTTCGTTAAGTCTGTTTGTTTGTCCATTTCAGTTTTTCTTATAAACTATTGGACCGTTCTGGCTGAAATTTTATATGCTCGTTTTTATGATAAGGTGTACTAGACAAGTATTATTGATAATCGTTCGAAGCACAGTTATGGATAAATAGACATTAATTGGGATTAGTATTTGATGAAAAAAGTTTAATTATATTGGACCATTAATTTGGCATAAATCACTCATTCTAAGCCAACAGGTTATAACCTATATATATATATATATATATATATATATATATATATATATATATATATATATATATATATATATATATATATATATGTGTGTGTGTGTGTGTGTGTGTGTGTGTGTGTGTGTGCGCGTGTGTGTTAATCTACAAACCAATCGTGTACAAAACATATGTACCGTTTATTTAATGCCTCTCCAAGACGTTAGAAACAAGGTCAGAGAACAAGTTTGAAACGCACTCTGGCCTACAAAGAAATGCCCTGAGAAGCAACGTTGGTAGAGGTAGTTCAGGCGATTAGCAATAAACTATCACTTTTTCATGATAGTAAAATAGTAAAATATTGGTGTTGACCACCTAGGACTGAACAGAACTATATCTCGGAAGCAAGGTAACTGTCAGACTGATTGTCCTACACTTGTAATAAGGAAAGTTACTCAAGCTGTGCCTTGTAAGAGCGTTTTTACATCAAATGACCCCGAGATGATTGGAATACTGTAAAACCGATCCGACCAACTTGACTGAGGCTAACAAAACTAAAGTCTGATCGACCGATGAAAAAAAGCTTTCTCGTAGAAGCGCAACGTTGCATCCGCTAACGATTCAACCTAACAAAATTCTCATCTCATGTCGACATTATTAAACTGCATTGTTTGCACGTTTTCATTTTCAGTTGAAAAGCCATTGATAAGAAAAGGAGTAACACGAGCAGAGTGAACATAGTCGATACGAAAATACCTTCATATCTCGAGGCCAGAAGTACATCCCATCTGTTGTGGTCGTTCGGCGTAATGAATTGGACAGAAGAGCGACCACACATACATTAATTCTCACCAATGCCTACAGTACACTTGCTTATGAGAGTCTAACTGATTATCGTGCCTTCAAGGTAACTGGGATCGAAACCGAATCGCTCAAGTCGAAAGAAAATCTCTTGCGGTTACCATTCGCCTCGTTTTCGTTTCTTTATCTTCATTTACTTTTTGTTAACATAATCATTTTACCACACAATTTCTTTATCTGTTTATTTTTTTATTTTTATTTTTCTGTGTAATTATTTGCTTACTACGCGTTTAATGTTATCCCTTTTAAACGTTTTCGGTTCGTTGAATATAATCCTTGTACATGAATAAACACGCAGCAATGCTATCAGAAATAGAACGAATCCTCAATAGGCATTTACCAATATGTGTTCAACTAGTCGAATTTAATTGTTACATAATGAAGGCGATGTTCGACTGGACTTTGAATGTCACTTTTAAAGGCCAAGGGTTCTACAGAGCGGAAGTCAACAAACCTACATGATTCCTAGCTTGGGAATTTGTCACTCTCTCTTATCTGGTGAGATTTTAAGAAAGAAGAATGTGTTTAGCTGCTGTTTCCAATATACAGTATGGCTATCAGTCTATTTTTCTGCATTTCCCGCTCTCGTACGTGCACGCAGGCGCATACAAGTTTTCTGTTTGATGCTTTTTTTATGATTGTTCTTCTATATAAAGCTTTCATATCAAACGACCTGTAATCATTTATTTTTATCTATGAATATTTTACAATAGTTATCATATTTGGAGATTGAGTGAACCAGAAAGGTCGATATGCCTTAATACACATAAAGCACACGTCATGGAAAATTATCTATCTATCTATCCATCCATCTATCTATCTATCTGCCTATCGTCATTTACCCTTTCCTGTTTACCGTGTCGTTCTTATCTTCTTTTACTTAAATTTAAAGCAGAAACATATTTTTGATTTGCTCCTCGTTGCGAAACCGATGTATGTTACGAATGATACAGAAGTGAAGAAAAATCAAATTTGCTATTCAAATACTAATAACAATGCTGCTACTGCTACGACTATTAGCACTAATATTACTACTACTAATAATAATAATAATACTTATACTAATACCGATAATAATAATAATAATAATAATAATAATAATAATAATAATAATAATAATAATAATAATAATAATAATGCAGGGAAAATTCCCAAATCTGAATTTCCTCGTTCGCCCCCCTCCCACCCCGCACACTAAAAATGATCAAGGAAATACTAGAGTGGGGCAACATTCAGAACTCTACTTGAAGGATACGCAGATTACTAGAATTTCGATAAAGTTTATTATAACCAATGCATTTCAATCAGAGCATACTGGTAAACCACTGTTGCGAGAACACAAAAGAATTTGATACAATGATCGGAAGAAACAGGGGAAAGAGCTGAAAATTGCAGATGACTTT
>NC_136483.1:61585928-61630928 GCF_053919585.1 Euprymna scolopes
CAATGATAAGTGTAAGATATGATAAAACTGCCGGTTGGTAGATTTGTATTCATATATATATATATATATATATATATATATATATATATATATATATATATATATATATATATATATATATATGTATATATATATTAGACATTAAGAGGAGATTATCGATAGATATATAAATTCCCGTTCACCTACACCTTTCAAGATAAAGCTAGAACCCAGAACTAGATAGAATCGAGCAATTATCGTAGAATGTAGAACTGGATGAAAATATAAGAATTTAAAAAATCGAGGCATAGTCAATAGATTGCGCCATGGCCCATATCGTTAGGTCATCAGTATTGCACATTTGATGAGTGCGACGACCTGGGTTCGCGCCTATGTCGGAGCACGTCACTGATGAGATGCAGTACATCGAAACCCACTTTGGGTCTGGCGTTGTCCGTTGTCGATGCAATTGCTCGATTCTATCTAGTTCTGGGTTCTAGCTTAATCTTGAAAGGTGTATGTGAACGGGAATTTATATATATATATATATATATATATATATATATATATATATATATATATATATTCAATTTGTCTTTACATAAGCAGTAATAATTAGTGCTTATGTAAAGACAAATTGAAAATGTAACTTGCTCTACTTTCGTATTGAGCACTCTTGTATTAACCTTGTTAACTTTCACTTTTCATGTTTTACTTTTTGACAGTAGAGCCCAACGATGATTTTTTTTTTTGTTTCTTATACAGTGTTCAGTAAGTATTTTAATATTTTCTATAGGTTTGGTGTTTATTTTATTATCTCAATATGTATACATACACTCCATTTTTTGTTATTTTGTTTATAATATTTTCCATGGGTTTGGGGTCTATTTTATTATCTCAATATGTATGTATATATGCACTCTATTTTTTGTTATTTTTATGATAAACAACAACGAAGTATTTATTTTGAATGAGTTAAAAACAAGACAGTTGTTTAGAAATGTGAAAAATCAATAATGAAGTATTTTTTATAAATAAATGTTTTATTTCTCAGCTAATAATTTTTTTTTAATTTTTAATAAATGCATAGTTTATCAAAATTCTAAAACACATGTGATAACTTTTTTCTAAATGTAACCATCTATATTTTTTAATACGTCATTTACGAGGACCCGATCAGACTTCATTTCAGAACTACGCATCAACCACATTGCGCGAACAGTTTACAAAATCCACAAAGGGTTAACCCTTCCAGCGATTAATACCAACATCATGAAAAACAAGGTGCTGCTTTGAAAATGGAAATTATATCGAAAGCTCAGCTATTAAAATTAATAAATTTATTTATTTAAAAATACATTCGCCTTTGGTTTAAAATGTCTAAGAAACTAGCATGGGTGCCCGGCGTTGCCCGGTTTTTGAAGGTATGTGTTGAGCAAAAGAAAAGAAAAGTGATAGTAGGAAGGCAGGCTCGAACCCGTACCGCAAAGGAGGAAAAGAACAAGGGAAAAACGTGACGTCTTTGCTGTTATGACCACCGCCAAACTGGAAGTCACGTAGGTTTAAATTAAGGCTGAACAATCGAAAATAGGGGTAACTTTCGAAAATACCGACGAAAAAAGCGACCCCTCCCTGTAGAAAAGTGCTCAGTTGAAGGTGAAGAAATTAATGTTTTTAGCCAATTTTTCGATAGTTGTTGTCTGAAGGGTCGAGCTTCAAAACAATACTGATCTTATGAAAATCGGTAGCTTCTGTCGAAAGTTTTAGGCAGACATGCAAACATACGTACATTTATATATTGGTAGCTCAAATGTTCGACCCAACCCGATTAAAAAGCTTGCCCTATCTCTGAATACACTTTATGTAAAATTTCAAATGTTTAGACCAGAAATTGTCTGGTAATTTGGTAGAGACCTCAGAAGTAATTTTTTTTAACTTTGACCCCTATTATGACCCATGAACATTTATTGTTTTGGGCTCAAATCATATTATTAAGTTAGATCCATGTGCAAGGAACCAATATGTAAAATTTCAATTGTTTATACTCAAATTGGCGGAGAGGTTTGGTAGAGTTCTCAAAAGTCAAATCGTTGAACTTTGACCCCTTAACAGTCAAATTTCTGGTCGAAAATTGATTAAAAAGATTTTCCCAAATCTCAATACACTGTATATTAAATTTCGAGTCTGTAGTTATTGTGTAGGAAAATTTGTACACAGACAGACAGACAGACACTTTCACTTTTATAGATATATAGATATCTGTTGAACACGTATTTAATGATGTAGCCATCTTTCTATGTTTTTAATATTTATTTATTTTATATATATTAATGCATGTATGTATAAATTAATTCGTATATATATATATGGCTAAACATGTATATATACATTAGTGCTTATATGTATATATTAATACGCATACATATGTAGCTATACATACATACATAAATATATATATATATACTAGCATTTCAGCTCGGCGTTGCCCGAGTGTTTGGATGTGTATGCTGAGCATTAAAAATAAGCGGTCATTTTTTTTTTAATTTGACCCCTATTATACCCTCTTAACATTTATTGTTTTGGGCTAATCAAGTTATTAAGTTTGATCCATGTCCAAGAAACCTATATCTAAAATTTCAAGTGTTTAGACCGAAAATTGATGGAGGAATTTGGTAGAGTTTTCAAAGGTCGAATCGTTGAACTTTGACCCCTTAACAGCCAAATTTCTGTCCGAACACAGATTACAAAGATCTTCCCAAATGTCAGTACCCTGTATATCAAATTTCGAGTTTGTAGACTGAAAATTGACAGAGTTATTGCGTAGGAAAATGTACACGCACAGACATACAGACACGATCACTTTTATAGATTAAACAAAAATATATACGTACTAGCATTTCAGCCCGGCGTTGCCCGTGTTATTGGAGGTATATGTAAAGCAAAAATAAAAACGGTCAATTTTTTTAATTATGACCCCTATTATGACTCCTTAACATTTATTGTTTGGGGCTCAAATAAAGTTATTAAGTTAGACCCATGTCCAAAGAACCTATATCTAAAATTTCAAGTATTTAGACCCAAAATTGTCGGAGGAGTTAGTAGAGATCTCAACGGTCAAATCGTTGAACTTTGACCCCTTAAGAGCCAAATTTCTGGCCGAAAACGGATTACAAAGATTTTCCCAAATCTCAGTACGCTGTACATCAAATTTCGAGTCTGTAGACTTAAAATTGACAGAGTTATTACGTGGGAAAATGTACACAGACACACACACACACACACACATACACGTTCACCTTTATATATATAACTAGCATGGGTGCCCGGCGTTACCCGGGTATTTGGAGATGTATGTTGAGCAAAAAAAAAATGTGGTCAAGTTTTTTTAATTTTGATCCCTATTATGACTCCTTACAATTTATTGTTTTGAGCTCGAATTAAGTTATTAAGTTAGATCCATGTCCAATGAACCTATATCTAAAATTTTAATTATTTATACCTAAAATTGGTGGAGGAGTTTGGTAGAGTTCTCAAAGGTGAAATCATTGAACTTTGACCCCTTAATCGCCAAATCACCGATCACATCGATTTTCCCAAATCTCGGTACCCTATATATCAAATTTCGAGTATGTAGACTAAAAGTTGACAGAGGTGGGAAATGTATACACACAGAATAACAGATACACAGATACACATACAGACAGCAGATATTTTCACTTATATATATATATATATATATATATATATATATATATATATATATATATATATATATATATATGTAAAAGTGAACGTGTCTGAGAGTCTGTGTGTGTACATTTTCCTACGCATTAACTCTGTCAATTTTCAGTCTTCAGCCCCGAAATTTAAATACAGTCTACTGAGATTTGGAAAAATCTATGTGATCGGTTTTAGGCCAGAAATTTGGCTATTAAGGGGTCAACCTTCAACGATTTGACCTTTGAGAACTCTACCAAACTCCTCCATCAATTTTCGGTCTAAATACTTGAAATTTTAGATATAGGTTCCTTAGACATGGATCCACCTTAGTAATTTGATTTGAGCCCAAAACAATAAATTTTAAGGAGTCATAATCGGGGTCAAAGTTTTAAAAAATTGACAATTTTTTTTTTTTTTTTTTTTGCTCCGCATACACCTTCAAACACCCGGGCAACGCAGGGATGAAATGCTAGTATATATATATATATATATATATATATATATATATATATATATATATATATAGTAGATATGTATGGAGTGAACATTCATTCAATTTATTCCGTTGTATATTTGTGATTACTGATGCTTTTTCCCTCGAAATGTATTAGTTCGCGCTCTCCTCCACGTCCTACTAAAATCTTAGGCACTGATCGTTTTCCGTATATACAAAGAATTTCGACCCGATGATAACCACTATAATTGAATATAGTGCGCGCCCTTTCCCTTCACTGTCTCTCCACCCAATATCAGTCCGCCCGCCGATGCGAATTGCACGCACAATTTGCTCTGTGCAATCAGGTAGACGTCATCGAGGCCGAACGTTCTTAAAAAGGAAGAAGTTCACATCTCATTGCGTTTGAAATACCCCTCGAAGGGTGTGTCCAACCCTTGTTTATGAGGTGGACAACTGATTTGGTCTTTTTCTTTATATTTCTTTTCTATTTTTATTTCATTATTTTCTTTTTTAAATATAGAATAAACACCGTTGTTTTCAAGTTCATTGCATATTTTGGCCAAAGACAGCAAAACTACACTCCTTCTTAATGTGGTCATGAGTCTGTGACTGACTCTCTCGGCCCCTCTATTCTATTTATTGTACATTGCGTTGGATGTGAGTATACTTTGAAATCGAGTGGGGTAGATCTCTTCTCTTCCTTACATATATTTTCTTATGGGAGACATGTCTCTAGTCTCTCTACACTCTATTATTATTCCCAAAGGATATGCTCCAATCTCTGGTTCCTACTGGTTAAACATTCACCGCGAGAACTGGTATTGCTTCTATGACGTTAAAAACCTTTCCATTCTTCACCTCTCTGCCTAGAGCTTGGCGTGGTGCCTATGAACAGTATAAGTACTTTCCGTCGATGCAACACATTACCAAGGGACTGCTTCCCTGCATATTACATCCTGTTTTCTTTCAGATGCAACTTTAACCAATTATTATAATAACCTGTCCCCATAAGGAATGAAGCTTAGTTCAGTCAAGAAATCATTCTAAATCGTGTCATAAGGTTTTTCATCTTCTACCGCTTCTTATTTAATTGTCTCCCACCGAGGGTAGACTAAGACACAAGATTGGCTTTTAATGTGGGGAAAATTTCAGTTCCCCAAAAAGGGATAACTAGGATTTAAAAAAATATATATTACCTCGGTCTAGAAGGAATTTTTTTCACTGACTGAGGACCAAATAGAATAGACTAAGTGTTAAACTGCGAAAAGATACTTCACTTTGTTCCTAGCGAAAAGGCCAAGGCTGCTGGTGTTCATCTTCTATCTATTAAGCATTCAATTTCATTAACGCTTTTGGCATTGATAAGTCGAAACTCATTAATAAATACATACAAGTGCGTAAATAAAACATTGTCCTGTTTCATATAGAACAAAAGCATTCACGCATGTGTCTGTTCATACACGGACATGTACCTGCATTCGGAGAGAAAGATTAGCGGGAGAATAAAAAGAGGAAGTGATACGTTAAAACATGCGACAAAAATGATGGACATAAACGTGGTAGAGATAACGGAATACTTCAGATGTATTTAGACAAACGGAAGTGGGGAATTTTGGTACATTCAATTTAAAAAAAATTTTATCTAATAATTTCAAAATCATGATAAAATTAGATCTTTCTCTATTTTGTTGACCATAGAATTTCGAAGAGCCTTGCTATTATTATTATCTATATTATATTTCTCTTTGTCGGTCTGTTGATTCCACTTTTTCTCGGAAACTACTGGATCGAGCTGGCTGAAATTTTGTGTGGACTTTTTTAATGATAAGTCGCAGAGAACTGCCTATTATGGTATCTGTTTGGTGCACAGTTACGGATTTATAGAGATTAATGTTTAATGCAAAAATGAACACAAATTTAACATATTGCACGATCCATTTGCCATAAAGCACTAATTCTATACCAACGCGCTATAACTTTCCCCGTCTTAACGAGTAATAACGTTTCGTGATTTATTATTTTATTATTGTTATTATTATTATTATTATTATTAGTAGTAGTAGTAGTAACCTTTTGTTTTTCTTGTTTTTCCATGAGTTCGAAAGATGTTTTTTTAAGTAGAAATCATCTCAGATGATGAAGTACAGATGCTAAACAGTGATCCTATGCTGAACGCCAAGTAATAGAAGTGGTACATCTGAACAGCCGATAGTCCAAGGATTCCTCGTGCTAAATCACTGCTATTCTAGGCAATGCATTTGCAAACGCTGCGGTTATTATATGATTGAATGTATTGTAGTCGATTAGTTGGCGATTTTTGTTTTGGAATTACAGAATGATAGACTTACAGAAAATCTTTTGTCAAGGTCGCTGGACAAAAAAACTGGATAATTCTACATTTAACTCCCGACGCAATCCTTTATCTGTATCAGAGCAAAATGCGTTCCAAGATGAGGTACTGTTCTCACATCTGAGCAGGAGCTACACCAAGCTCTCTTTTCTGCCTTGAGATGATTCAAAATCGCCTTCAAAATCATGTCCTTTTCTCCTCCTTACAACCTCTTTCTCACAGAAGATATATTACGTGGCTATCACTGCTTTATCGTTATTTTCATGGCAAGTGCTTCACTTAGCTTCAATAAATGGTCCCACTTGTCTGGCTCCAAAACTACTATCTGTGCCTAGAATTAAACGCAAACTTCGTGAACAAACATTATTCCCTAGAACTGCCCGCCTGTGAAACTCTATACCGCTGCTTTTCTGCTGGTTTATATTTATATGCTCTGAACTCTTTACAGGAATGTGTGGTCGCCATGCTATTCTTGCTCAAAACACGCTGCATGATAAAATGCAGCGTCTTCACGACACTTGAGTGTCAGGAGACTCGTCCACCCATCATTATCATCCATGTCAATAGCGAAATAGCGATTAAGTTCGCTAGTGTGAAATTTGGCAAGGGTCACACTAAGTGCATGATAACCAAGATCTATAAAACAGAATTGTTCCGGTGGTTTAAAGAAATGCAAGTGACATCAAATTGGAGCAAGAAGCAGAGATTAAACGCCGTAGACAAAACAGAGTGACGATGATGAGTGACGTCACGTTTAAAAACCTAAGCCTGTCTAATCAGTCTTTCCGGGAAGCGGTGCGAACGAGCCATTACCAATAATGTAGAATAATCTAAGCGAAATATAATCTCGATGGGTGTTCGTTTGCGTCACTCAGTTCGTGAAGTTAGAAATTAATTTTAAGAAGTAAAAATAACTAGCTACGATAACATTAGAGTCTCTCTCTTTCTCTTTCGCTCTCTCTCTCTCTCTCTCTTTCTCCTAAGTCTATTTCCTCCAAATAAAACTGCGAAGAAAACTCAGCGAACTTATCCTTGTATCTTTCTTCATAAAAGAGTTTTATTCGCTTTAGTTTAATAGACACGACGCTCAACAGCCACACATTAAAGGTGGCAAAGAGCGAAAAAAAACCAGTGGTGTCAAACAATGCGATAAAAGACCATGTATAAACAACAAACATGCATGTATAAAGTACTTGCTCTATTTTGTTATTGAAAATATTACAAACGTCCGTGCACATCTGAAAATATAATAGAATTTTTCTGATGAAGTATTTCAAGGAAGTATCAGTTATGCATGCGAGCTAGGTTTGATTTGCTTGTATATGTGCAGTTATTCAGCTTTCCATTTATTTTAATCACTGTGTCAGAATAAATGCTGTAATTATTATTATTAGTAGTAGTAGTAGTTGTTGTTCATTATTTTTCTCGTTATCCTAAGGTAAAGTTTATTTTGTGGATACATAGCTTTGCTATTTCACACTTGCAGTTTAATAAATTTGTGGATTCTTTTAAGTTTAGGATAGCTAATTTCTCATTCAAACATAGTATACACGGATCGTCTAGGTTTCTACATGTGCTGGGGTACCGTACTATTTTCCACTCTACTATCGGTAGCAACAACAGTAACACAAATGGCAAGCATGATTATAATAATAATTAATAAACAAATACATAAGAAATCGAAGATAACATAAAATGTAAATAAACATACAAATCAAAATTAGGTTATCTTCGATCACAAAGCAAAGAAAAAATTATCGCGAAAACAACAAAGAAACAGGTGCGCGTTGATTAATTACAATAAATGGGTGTGAATAACTAGGAACCTGACTGGCTGCCTAGCAAGCCCAGTACAACAGGGATTCATAAAAACACGAAGCAATATCAATGTCATGCAATAACCTGACGAATCATCCCGAGGATGAATCGCGGAAAATTCTGTGTAACTTAATTGCCATATATATTTTCAAAATTACCTAGTTCTACTTATATATTCGAATACTGTCAAAGTCAATACTGAAAATATTTACATAATAATAATAATAATAATAATAATAATAATAATAATAATAAGCAACAGTGCTCAATATATGAGTAAAGCTATGTGTTATTATAAAATATACTTATGGCAAGTAATCCACACAAATTTATTTTGTTTATTGCTGGATTGATTCGTCAGAATAAACGTTTTAACCTGACATATTTCTTTGGAGACTAAAACACGAATATTTGTATTGTAGCTTACTTGCCACAAGTATATTTTCTTACTATATATATATATATATACATATATATATGTGTGTGTGTGTGTGTCTGTGTGTGTGTGTGTATAATATTGATTCGTATTATTTCGGCTGATGTAACCTCCAACCTTCTTCAGGTGTATTTTGTCGAATTCGGAAGTGTTTCTGTCGAGCTCCAGAATTTGGACCGAATTTCAAGCGGAACCCTTAATTTATTTCACGGAGGGGTCCTATATCTAGCCAAATTCAAAAGCTGTCTCTCTGTCTGTTTGTCCATTTGTTTGTCTGATTAATCAGTCTCTGCCAAACTCCTCTATCAATTTCGGTCTACAACTTGAAACTTGATATATACAGGATTTCGAAAGGTGGAACAAATTCGATTTTTTCATTAGCCGGTAGAAAATAGTGACTAAGAGGTCAGAATGTAAAAATATTGGTACTTGACAGATATAAGTCAACTTAAAGTGCTCTTGTACGCATGTGTAAAAATACATTTTTATGTTAAAGTTAGGTAAATATTAACGTTTTCTTAGCCATTTGATAATAGCTAAAGCGGTAACGACTAAGTCTGGGGATTATATGTTTTGATTCCCATTCTAGCTGATAAACTTGAGATAACTAGGTTTACAGACAGGGACAAACTGTTAAATATTAAACAAGAAACTGTTATATCCTACAAACATTTCGGAATACATGCGAAAAAAAAAGAGGATGAGTGAAGTCATGGTTATGATCCTACCCAATTGATTACATAAGTCTCTTAATATTCTATTATTTCAAGCAGTTATAAGATTACTAACCTGAATAAACACCTACATAATGGTATATCCACACCAAACGGTTATACCATTATATGTGTATATGTGTACATGTATATGTATATGTGTATATGTATATGTATATATGTATATGTATATGTTCTGTATGCATATATATATATGTGTGTGTGTGTGTGTGTGTGTGTGTGTGTGTGTGTGTGTGTGTGTGTGTGTGTGTGTGTGTGTGCGCGCATGTAAGCAGATGTATATGTGGTGTATGTATCGGTATGTATATGTGCATATAAGATGCCATGGAATTAAAAAAAGGTAAGTACTACAATATATATAAATAAAGATTTTTCGTAAATAAATATTTGTCAACTAAGTATATATTCCCTTTAATTTTAAGATAGATAGTATCTGTTCAAAGATTGAGTGTAATTTTATATAAATTTACGTGATTTTTGAAAAATAGGACTAAAGCACGGCGACCGAGAGTAAGACGAAGGCCTGTTGACTGAAAAATGCCTGCAGGCAATGTAGGTAAGATTTGTCAGACTGTCAGTACTATATGAGGGCTATTTGAAAAAGAGTAATAAAACATACAGTTTGATTAATACTTAATCTGAACTTTATTTAATATAAAATATAAACATTATCTATGTAAAATTAAGTAATTTTAAAGCAATATACAATTTAATACTGATAAAACTGAATTATGAATTTAGGGAACAAACAATTAAAGAAACATTAAACAAATATTTTTTGGCCTTCGGAACAAGATCAGTGTAGTATCTGTTTTGATGCTACACTTTACCTTTTCTGTCTTCGGTCGGTGGAGGAGAAATCTTTCATGACTGAGATTATTTTTGTTCCTATCCAGAGTGCCCCTTATTGAGAAGCTTGATTTTCTCCACAAGATTATATGTTGAAATATTTAAATAACTATTACTTTAAATACAGAAATTATTTTTAAAGTTTTGGTTTTCTGTTCTTCTATGTCCATTTTTCCCCCATGTTTTTCATCAAAATGTGTAGTGTATTAGTTGTCTCACAAGCCATCATCAGTGATTGCTCACTGGCTGTAACCTGTGGTGTTCCCTGGAGACCAAGTGACAAGTCTCCCCAGATTTCCAGTGTTCTCCACCTTTTGACCACTTGTGCAGATGATTGCATGTTATCGCAACAGCCGTTGTCACTGATTTCTCGTTGGCATCGGCCATTGGTGTTTCCTGGGGTTTGGGTGACAAAATGCTTCCCCAAGGTACCAGATTTTAACTGCACACTTCCAGTGGAGATTTGGTCAGTACTCTCTCACCTCGGTCTTTCCATCCTCCCTGACCCTTCACAACTAGTTGGTGTGGTGTGGCGCCAGTCAATGTCATCTACACCAGTTTTTTTTTATTATTATTATTGCTATTATTATTATTATGATAATAATAAGGGTGCTTGTGCAGTGTACGCACGTGTATTTTAAATATTATTTTCAAGTTAAATTAAATTTTAGGTTTGTATTACTGTACACATAGATTTGAAAAAGTTGGCAAAAAACAAATATATCACAAATAAATGTTATCAAAGGCAAGATAAGTTACTCTTCTACCTATCTGTGAAGGTTTTTAGTGGTTTTACTCACTTTAAAACGTGTAATCGCTTCGAAAATCATACAATGTTTATCAATATATTTTAAAAAGAAAAATGTCGACATGTTTGTAACTTATCTTACCTTTGATAACATTTATTTGCTATATATTTGTTTTTTGACAACTTTTTCGAATCTATGTGTACAGTAAAACAAACTCGTTATGTAAATTATTTACAGTTAAAATGTTATAAAAAACAAAAAATTGAAGTTTTAAATATATTTCAAAGAAATGAATTAAACCCCGTGCTAAAATATTGATAATTCACCAATCGTAAAAATAAAAAAAAGAGAAAAAATAGAAAACAGGGCCGTGAAAAATGCTTACTTTAAAATATTTGAAAATACTCAGTGAAAAGTTTTAGTTATTATTAATGGATTGAAAAATATTATATAAAAATTAGGGTTTCTATTACTGCACACAGATTCGAAAAAGTTGTCAAAAAACAAATATATAACAAATAAATGTTATCAAAAGTAAGATAAGTTACTTTTCTACCTAACTGGATATGTTTTCATTGTTTTTATTTCATGTAATATGTTTATTAAGCTCGAAAAACATACTGTGTTTACCGATGTATTGGAAAATTAAAAATGGCGTCCGACTCACTCTTTAACACGTTAAGTATTGGACAAGGTGCTATAAATATAAAACTAGACAAAATACTGTAAGAAACTCGCTCAATATATGTTACCGTGATATAGGTTGAAATATATTCGGCGGTTTTTAATAGTATTTTGTTTAGTTTATTATTTATAACACTTTTTCTCGAACTTACCGTGTTAAAGATAGAGTCGGGCGCCATTTTGAATTTTCCAATACATCGGTAAACAATGTATGTTTTTCGAGCAGAATAAACATGTTACATTGAATAAAAACACGAAAAATGTATCCAGTTTGGTAGAAAAGAAACTTATCTTGCCTTTGATAACATTTATTTGTTATATATTTGTTTTTTGACAACTTTTTCGAATCTATGTGTACAGTAATACAAACCCAAAAATTGTTCGTTTTGCAGTAAAAAAAAATAAATAAATAAAATGAAATATTCGACTTTCTCCAATAAAAATAAAAGTTCAAACACAAATTCACTTAAGATATTTTGATTAAAATTATCCCAAATGTGCAATTATAATAATTATTTTCCGAATGGAGAATTGTTCTTTTTCTTTAGAACATACATGGACAATCGGTAACACATATTGGTAGCCATATCTTTTTTATGCCTGTTAGCATGACCACGTGGTTGAATACCGGAAGCTGTCTATACCTACAATTTAATTAGGAAGTGACGTTACGTTGTCATATGCATCGGCCTTCTTTCTCGGTAGCCACAACTAAACCCTATGTACCAAATACGTTTGCTATGGATTGATAGCAACAAATAGTGTATTTCATCGTAAGTTATAATTGTTTCAAGACTGTATATATATATATATATATATATATATATATATATATATATATATATATATATATATGTATATATATATATATATTTATATATACACACCACACACACACACACACACACATATATATATATATATATATATATATATATATATATATATATATATATATATATACAGGGTGTCCACAAAGTCTGACTACATTAGGTAGCCAGACTGTGGGCACCGTGTAGATTATGTAGCCAGACTTTATGGGCATCCTGTGTATATATATATAAAATTATTACTATGATAATTTTTTTAATACCTATGGACATTAATGTTTCATTCTTTCAGGAATCTATCAATGCAGGGAGTTATGATAACCGCTGGTTGGGAGATTCGAACCTGGCCACAAAACCATCTGACTCTATTAGCAAGGAACAAGTCTGGCTACATAATCTACACGGTGCTCACAAAGTATGGCTATATAATGTAGTCAGATTTTGTGGACACCCTGTATATTGTGGGTAACGTATCAGTCGATATATATATATATATATATATATATATATATATATATATATATATATATATATATATATAGAGAGAGAGAGAGAGAGAGAGAGAGAGAGATTATTAACATATCTGTGGGTGTACGGAGAGTTTTTACAAAACTCTTTTGCCAATTTACTGTATACAGACTTAAAACTTGATATTATATAGAGGATTGAGATCTGTGGAAAAATTCGATTTGGTTTTTAGCCGGTTAAAATAGCTGCTAAGAAGTCAAATTTGAAATAAACATTGATCCTTGGCAAGTCGACTTAACATGTTATTTTTAAGCATGCGCAAATGCACATTTATACTTTTCATATAGTTTTTTTTTAATTCGATATTATGCATATTGATATAATACAGTTTGCTATGGCTGAGGCTTGCGTCCTGTATGTTTTGGCTTCGATTCTAGCTGATGACACCTAACTCATTTTTTAAACTTTTTTTAAACCTTACTACATATTGAATACAATATAATAATCAATAGAGAATTGGCTGTATAATGATAACTACGGAATCTTATTGAATTAAAATATAATATTTATACGTTTGTTATGACACGGGCCGGGCGGCCTGCTTGTATATATATATATATATATATATATATATATATATATATATATATATATATATATATATCGTCCAAATGCCTCCGCTCGATTTGTTTACACAAAAAGCATCGCTTAATACGCTAATGGCAGTTTGTATATCACTTCCGAATATGCTCAACCCAAGATGGGAGCATTATATATATATATATATATATATATATATATATATATATATATATATATATATATATATATATATACACTTGTGCCCGATATTATTCATACCCCCCCCTTGAAAATTGAGTTTATTAGGTGTAACTTTGTAAGAATTTATTGTTTACGTCCATATTGATACATATTCTTAATAAACCTCTTCTGATCATTTTCGTCATTTTAAAATCTCGGGATACTTGTAATAAAAGAAATATACAGCTATTTATAAAATCTGCAATGTTCAAAAATAATCATACCCCCTTATTTTTTCAGTATTAATCGAGTTTCTGACTGTTTGTTTCCTGTTTGATTCTTATTTTGAATGCTTTTATACAACCTTTGATTAATTTCATTGCGTTTTTTGCATTTTTTCAGAAATTAAAATGATATCAACTGAAAACCAATAAAAGAATAAAAATTATTAGAATGGGAAAGAAAAAAGAGCTTAGTAATGATCTTAGGACTAAAATTGTGAATTCATATAAGGATGGTTTAGGTTACAAGTCAATTTCCAAGAAATTTGAGGTCCCTACAGCAACAGTACAGAGCATCATCAAAAAATTCCAGAGCCACCACACAACAAACAACTTGATTGGTAGAGGAAGGAAAAGGAAACTGTCTGCTAGAGCCACCCGGAATATTGTAAGAAGTGTTAATGCAAATCCAACCACCACTACTAAGGACATTTTAGAAAATCTGGAGTCTTCTGGCATAAAAATATCAAGGCAAACATTGCAAAGGACTCTGCATGAAAATGGTCTGAAAGGAAGAAGACAAAGAAGGACTCCATTGCACACCGGAAAACACCTTGCAGCACGTCTAAAGTTTGCTAGGACCCATGTGAATTCTTCAGAGTCCGTTTTCTCAAGTATTTTGTGGACTGACGCAACAAAAATTGAATTGTTTGGCCATATGGATGCTTCTTACGTTTGGAGGAAGAAAGGAGAAGCTTACAACCCAAAGAACACCATACCCACGGTGAAACATGGTGGTGGTAGCCTAATGTTTTGGGGCTCCTTTTCGGCTAGTGGTCCAGGTAGTTTGGTCAAGATAGATGGAACCATGAAGAAGGAGCAATATTTGGAGATACTCCAGAAAAACATTAGACAGGATGCGGAGAAGCTCCATTTAGGACAAAACTGGGTCCTTCAACAGGATAATAATCCAAAACATACTGCCAAAATAGTCAAGAAATGGTTTGAGGATAATCAAATTAATGTTTTGGAATGGCCTAGCCAGAGTCCCGACCTGAACCCTATCGAAAACCTCTGGCACATATTGAAAACTGAGGTTAAAAAGCGGAAACCTAGAAATTTGAGGGATTTGGAGTACTACTGCATTGAAGAATGGTCAGAAATCAGTGTTGATGCTTGTAAAAACCTTGTTGATAAATATCCAAAACGGTTACAGGCAGTTATTAAGAATAAAGGGCATGCTATTGACTATTAGTAAGAGAGGTATGAATAATTTTGAACTAGTGCCATTATTGTTTTTCTTTGTATAATGTTTCAAACTTGCATAATTTATTTATTTGTTGAGTTTAAATTAAATGCTTATGCTTGATTTATTGTTTGAAATCCCTTTAATATTGTCTACCTTCTGGTTTGAGCAATATTCTTATAGAAATCTCAAAGATCCGAGGGGTATGAATAATATCGGGCACAAGTGTATATATGCATATCTACCTATATATATATACATATACACACACATATATTTATATATATATATATATATATATATATATATATATATTGTTGTTACCAAGTTAATATCTAATCCTTATTTTCTTTTAACAAAATCACCCCCGTCTAATCACAGACCTTTAAACTTCTTTGACCCACATCCAATTGACTAATCAACGTATTTTGCTGTGTATAATGGCCTTTAGTTACATATCAGTCGTTAACGCCATCAGGGTTAACAGCTGGTCAGTATTACACGGTGCAGTCTACCGCGTTCTTGTACCAAATTATCGCTGACCTTTCAACTTTAAGCCTAATCGCAACAAAAGGACGACGAGATTTCAAATCAAAACTTTCATTCTTACTTTGTGAAATCTTTTTACATGATAAGATTTACCATACGCTTCTCTTTCGCATGTCGACATGATCCTAACTCATATATATATATATATATATATATATATATATATATATATATATATATATATATGTGCGCGTGTGTGTGTGTATATATATATATATATACAAAGACAGACGGACAGACAGACATACAGATAGACAGACTATAAATGCGATTTATTATTTACTATAAAAAAGTAAAACCATGAACTTACTAATAAAAGAACACTATGCCGGGAAAAAGCTTAATTAAAACAAATAATGCCGTATAGGACTTTAAATTCCTATTAGGAGAATGGATCTCCAAAGAAAGCAAATATCAGCATTTTTCGCTGCCTCAAATGGCACTCTTGCCCTCTCCTTTAAGTGCAATTCTTTAACACAATTTAAAAATTTAGAAAACACAACATACAGAAAGCACGACCATCCTTGCAGTCTCATATTGCAACGTACGCCTACCAATACTTAGAATATTGCTCATTAGAGACACAAAAAGAACATCAACCAATAGACCGAGTTTGGCAGGGGGGAGTCATTCCCAAATGTTTATAGGCGCATCATCTGATCAGTCAATTCACTAATAAACTGTCACTCTCCTACTGTTTCAGGCGATTGCAATAAACTAACCCATTCTCAAAGAGTGAAAAGGCAAAGTCTGGAAGGATTGACTTCCTAAAACCGGACTGGACTATGCCTCACCACGACAGAGAACAAACTACGTGAATTATGTCCTTGGGTCTACCAGTTTAGTTTGGGTATGAAATAATACCTTAGTTATTCAGTTCATTATGCAAGCGCTGTTGAGATATAAGTCGTATTCAGGTATAATTGCAATCCTAAAGTGCACATTTGGGGCATGTTGAACAGTGGCAAAAGCAAAAATATAGGCAACATCCATTACTTCAATTTCTCATAACAAATTAATAACCCATCCTTTATTCTAGTTTTTAATCTATTTTTCTTAATTTTAATTTATTTCTAAACACCTGTCAAAGGTTCATTTTTTCACATATCTATGTACAGGAGTAAAGATGCTACTCTCGATTACAACGTAGACTTAACATCGCATTTATTTTATTTATATTTTATCAATTTTTAATATATTTTTATTATCTTAGGGTTTTTTTTACCCTGGACTTCCTTTCCAAACGGTCAGTTCTTACATGGCTACATACTCGTATGATGAAACATTCTGAATTACCTCTCTTAACTGATTAACACTAACTGAGGTACATTCGTTTTTTATGGAAAACCACACTCAATTATTTGTTCTTTTAATTCTCTGAGGTTAATTTATACTAAAATCCGACTGTCAGAGTTATTATTATTATTATTATTATTATTATTATTATTATTATTATTATTATTATTATTATTATTATTTTACTATGGGGGTTACCGTTTATCAAGGCCCCAATCTTGAGGATAAGGGCTAATGTATGTCAATTGGTTAATTAATGTCAGTGAGACAACATAATAATATAATGGCAGAACTTGGGTAATGTCTGTTTATTTAAAAAGGCGTTTAAATAGACATCAGCTGTACGGTATTGTGTTCTACGAATGGGGGTTAGGGTTAGGGTTAGGGTTAAAAAGGCGTTTAAATAGGAACTTGTTCGTGTTAGACATCAGCTGCACGGTATTGTGTTCTACGAATGGGGATTCTAGGAAAGAATTCTATTATAATTTTCGTTTAGATTTAAGCATAGATAAGTAATAAGCGAACTTTTAAACAGCTGTTTGTTTAACCGGTGTTTGCTGTGAATTTTCTACGAGAAGGAGGGCATAAATATAAGTTCAATGACTGCCATGAAAAAAAGAAACGATATAGCAGGGATATACTCGCAACGTCTTTTCTGTGAGAAAGAAAAAATAGAGTGGAAAAGAGGGCTTAGAAACCTGTTTTTGAATTCTGTCAAGGGAGGAAAGCGTAGTCTTAGCAACTTTCCCCAGGTGTGACAACAGTACTCCCTCTTAATATGTATTTGGCTCTTACAGGTCATTGTTGACGTAGCTTGTTGCTCTTTTGACCTGAGGTCTGGTCCTATGCAGTTTACGAATGTTCATCCTCCCAACGAGAAGAGGTTAGTTTATTTCTAATTGTCTGAGACGTCTTTACCGAGAAATGAAGACGGAGCCTTTTTGTTATTTTTATAAGGGAATCACCATTTATCAAGGCTCGAAGGTCACTCGGGAATAAAGGTTAATGATTTTTATGTGGTAGTGTAGTAATCGTTAATAGTGTAAGCCGGGTACAATAAGGGGACGAGGTTCAACAAGAACTTGTTTACATTAGACTTGAAGGCTGCCATACTGTAATCGGCCGGGTAGCAGACGAATGGAACTGTGCTCCATATGTGGGTAGTTCTCAGACAGAATCTGTGTTCGTGGAATCTGCATTTAGATTTAGGCATAAATAGAGAGTGGGTGAAGCTTGATAGTGGCTGTATCCAGCCGAGTGTTTGTTGTGAAAGTTTGGCAAGGGGGGGTCAATAGATTGCAGTACAGACGAACACTTGCCATGAAATTACCGATAGAGTAGAGACAGGCTCGCGACGTCTCTTCTATGGGAAAGAGGTTGCAGGGGAAAAAGTGCATTACCTATTAGGTTTTGAAGCCGATTTTGAACTCTGTCGAAGCAGAATAGGGTGCACCAAGCAGCCCCTTTCCCAGATGTGGTATCCATTTAAGAAAGACTTGGCTCTTATAAAGATAGAGGATTTTATCGGCAGTGAGATAGCTACTGGAGTGGAAAAATGATCCAACCATTTTTCCAGCGATGGTGACAACAGATTTGATATAAGTGCTCCGATTTCAGGAGTGACGGTCAGTATCAGAAGCTTGCCAAGACATGGTGCTCTCCCTTGAGCTGCGCAAGCATTTTATGGTCGGCCTGGTTGCTCTTCTCTAGGCAACTGCTTTTTCAAATTCAATATCTCCGATCTTTTGTGTTATCTTTCCGCCGTGGGAGCGAGATAAATAACCTCATTCCTGTAACTAAAGTTCCTTCCTTTCTACAATCCCCTCTTAGTTTTAAACATTTAATCCTACTTTTTTTTTTTTTACTAATCTTCAGACCCCTTCTAAAGCTTCACTTTGTTATATGTATATATAAAAAGACTCTTAAATACTATTGTCGACTGAATAACATTTACTGGAATGAATCCATCCGGCATTTTAAGGTGCTTTTTCCCGCCTTTCTATTCGGATGAATTAGTCCAATTAAAAACGCTGTCGGCGCGCATGCGTGGTCGCTGACGAACTATCACTTGACTCATTAGTCCCATTCCGATCCCTTGAACGATCAAAGCATTCTGTCTGCGATTCAGATTCATCAACTTTCTACGTCTATATTAAAACGGAAGGGAAGAGAATGGGGATAATAGCGGCGATGGAGTCGAAGGAACGGGCAGAATTGACAATGCCCGCTGGCCGTCAGCCAGTCGCTCATTATAATATATCCTGAGAAATAAAACTGGCTACGTCTGTCATGCCGAACACATTTAAAACTAACCGAAGTATCAATTTAAGCCAGGGGGACGATTAAAATTACCTATGAATGTTATATGCACTGTGTTTTAAACATCTATAACTTAACGTTATGTTATACTTACGGCTGGATCTCTTTGGAATACCGGTTCTCGTTTGTTCATCGCGGTTAAGCAATGTTCCGTTAAATCAATATTTAGATGGGGGCCATTTTGTAAATATTAAATGTCAAGCTTTAGACAACGAAATTCCAGTAATACATCTTTCTTTAATACTCTTTAGAACATGCTATTCGTAGAAAAAATACCCATCAGCTGTTTCCCATCCGATTAAAACCTGCCTGTCTTCAAGTCTAATGTTAACAAATACACATTAAAGTGTCCCCTTAAACAATCATATTCGTCCCATTTCAACGACCCTCAGAAAAGTAGAAGGTAATGATTGTAGCCTGGAAGCAGAACATGTATTAAATTAAATATTCTTCATCATTTAACTGACAATCGATTAATCTCATTTATCAATACATTTTTCATATTTCATATCATTCTTAAAAAATCCTTGCAACAGTTGAGCGAAACGTTGAGATGCCGTTATGAATTCTTGGTTTTTCCATTTTCCATTTTTCCTCAATATATATGTTTATACAAAAGATTTGCTGTCAAGAATTGTAAATGTCAACGTAATTAAAGGAATAAATTGTAAGATGGTCAACACAATGGAATTTGAAATATACACGTTTGTCATCTGTTTGCTATATGCTCTGTAATTACATTGAGCTTCATAAATAAAGGATTAGTATACACTGCTGATCAAAAAATTATGACCACTTAAAAATCTTTTGAAAAAAAACTTTTTTTTTAGGATAGATTTGAAACTCTTCCGATTTAAAGTTACCAATACTATAATCTAAAAAGTTATGTAAACACAAAGCTACATTCCAAAGATTTATTTTTAAAATTTACATTTTTATTAAATTAGGCTATTTACAGTTGATCACAATTATAAGACTAGAGACAAAAATTCTATTAAATTGCACAAAAAGAGCATGAAAAGTGTATGAAAACATTCAACAATCAAACTTAATAATGAGTTCTACCTCCACTGCTTTTGATGATTTCAAAAATTCTTTGGAGCACGCTAGAAATAAGGGTTTCCGTTAAGGTGCGGGACATCCTGTTCCAGTTTCTGAAGATGGCTTCACGAAGTTCATTTTTTGTTTAATATTGTTTGCAATTTCGATAAACCTTTCTTGTAATCCATCCCCAAACACTTTCAATTGGGTTAAAATCCGGTGAGCATGCAGGATGTCCCAAGAGATGGACTCAATTTTCTTATAGAAAGCTCAAGATCCGTCTTGCAGTGTGGTCCGTCTTGCAGTGTGGATTGCAGCATTATCCTGTTGGAATAACCATCCATCCCACACAAACGATGACCCTCCATCATCAAATATGCTAACATAACCAGCTGCTGTCTGACGACCCTGCACCACCTGGAGCTCCATCGTCCCTCTGTAACAAAAGGGACCCCATACCATTACGGACCCTCCACCACTATGACGTGTGGAAAAAATTTCAGGGGGCATGTTTTTGTCATGCCAATATCACTGGAAGCCATCGGGACCATCTAAATTGATTTTTTCTCATCTGAAAACAGGACTTTCTTCCACTTCTCAACGTCCCAGATTTGGTATTCACGACCAAATCTTAAGCGGTCCACTTTGTGACGTGGAAGCAATCGAGGAATTTGTTTACGCTTTTTATTTACCATGCCTTTTTGTTTTAAGTGTCGTCTGATGGTTATTGGATTGCAATCAGCATCTGTAACCGCCTTAATTTAACTAGAAGAAAGTCCTGTCATTCATAACAACCTGTCTGATTCTCCTATCCAATGCAGAAGAATTTTTTCCTAAATTCTCAGTGTTCTTTAGAAAATTGAAAATAACACTTTTACTGCGATTTACCTCAGCTGCTATCGCTCGCTGTGACAAACCTTGTTTATGGAATCCTAGAATTCGAGAGCGCTCAACTGCGGTTAGTTTACATAATCTCTAACTGAACTAAAAACATTAGAATTACTATAAATCTAACAATTTACACTCTTGGTCTTATAATTTTGATCATGCAAATTTTTAAATAAAATTTTTGGAATGTAGCATTTTGTTTCCATAACCTTTTAGATTGTAGTATTAGTAACCTTAAGTCGGAAGAGTTTAAAATCTATCCTTAAAAAAGGTTTCTTGTTAAAGACTTTTAAGTAGTCTTGAATTCTTGATCAGCAGTGTATTAAAAAGGCGAAATATAATTGAAAAAAATCATATTCCTAAACAAGATGCATTTAATTCACACTCATAAGTTTATATTCAGTTTTTATGAACTACGTCTTATGCGTATTTATCTTGAATAGAGGAAAATTACTATACTACACCTCAGAGACAAATGTATGTTTTGCAAAAACACACATTTAAAAAAAAAACACTTATTGTAGTGTTTATAGGCATCAACGCACTCACCCCAAAAATTAATCGAATTCAAAACACACGTGGGAAAACGTCTTAGATCGCTATATTAGATTTCAAAAATTTTATGTGTGTTTTTATTTCAATTCTTGTTTTTTGGAGATCTACTTATAAACACTACAATACGTGTGTTTTTGCATTCATGTTTCGGAAGACTTTACATATCTTCATTTCCTTTTATATATTTTCATCTACAAATCTATTTTTATTTCATATAAAAAAAATTTTCCAACCGTTTATTTGAAGAACGTAGAATTGTCTCTGAGGAGTTCTTTAGTGCTTTTCCGCTATTCAACGGGCACGTGTAAGACCTACTTTATTAAAAAATAAATAAAAACTTACCAGTGTAAATTAAATAAATCGTCTGCTTTTGTAATAGTAACTAATAAAATAACTGATGTGAAAATGAACATATTTGAAAGCACCGTTGAATTGGAAATATGAGAAACCATATTTGAATTTTTTAAACTAAATCCGATGCTAAAAGATGTGTTTTCAACACAATAATTATAATTGAGAAAGAATATAAATTCAATATTTCGGGAGACATTGTCTTTTTTATCTTATTTTTAATTATTATTTAGCTGTATTGTTGAATAGCAATAATAATAGCATTCTCCTGCGGTCAAATGGAAACGGTTATTAATACCTAACTTGTGAGGAGAGTATGAGTAACAGATCCAATCTTTCTACATTGAAAAATACTTAAGTAATGTTGTATGCATTGAAAAAAACGTATTTTAGCTTCAAGTTTTGTTTCAAATCTGATTTCTTATAAGAAATGTCTAGCTACATTAAAAAGATGTTTGAATATATATGTGTATATGTGTGTGTATGTGTGTGTGTGTTTTGGCAGGAAGTCATTATTTAAGCACGTCTCATTGAACACGACTGAATTCTTTTTTTTTTCGATTTTGTTGGATACCTTTTCAATTCGCCGAGCGGTCTTTATTATTTCGGCGAATTGAAAAGTTATACAGCAAAATCGGAAAAAGAACTCAGTCGTGTTCAATCAGACGTACGTGAATAAATAAATAAAATAAAAAACATAAAAAAAAATATATATATATAATAAATTCCCCAGCCAAATAACGCCGCAGCCCACAAGAGCCATGACAGTCAACGAACCGGAAATCCAAGAATTGAGTTTCGCCCTCATTTGGGCTCATCAGTTAGACATATCCGAACTCAGGATTCGAAACATTTAATTAGATTAGCACAGTCGGGGAAGCAGGAAACATGGAAGAAATTCCAAAGTCTAGCAGTCCAAGTGCAGGAACTTTTAGAGTAGAGGGCTTTCCGGCGTCTAGAAAACTAAACAGTGAAGAGGTGTGATTTTGCTACTTGTTGGGTTAGTCAGGAAAATGAATATCGAGACAGCATAAGTCCTATGAATCTACCAAAGCACATTCCATTTAATTACTTGTAAAACTGGTACACGAATACAACATTGCGACGATAGAACAGAGGTTGAAGCTTGGCCGATAATACGGAACCTATTAGATTTGAGACTATTTGGGGACCCTAACACTAGTGATGGATAAACTATATAAATTGTGGCTTTTATACTTTATGCATGGGCAAATTGTGGCCTCGTAAATTATAGGATCTAGCACGATAAAGAGAGAGGCCACTTTTTGGCAGCAGACTTGACAATGTCCTCAATGTACTTGTTCCAATTAAGCTGAGGCGTGATTTTTTTCTTTTAGTAAAGATTTTTCTCCAACTTTAACACAGTGATATAATGCGCGTATATTTAAAGATAAAACCTCTCTATCATGGGTATTCATAATCTCCTGAAACACCTTTTATTTTATGAAGAGGTCTTACCTCGAAATATATTATAGAAAACTGTTACAGACGTTAGATTTCTGTGCAGAATTGGAATTAACTTCAAATTTCCTTGCATGGTGATAGCCTTCTAGGACACCGCTATATGTATATACACAATGCTTCAAGCAAATTACAACCAACTTATTATCTAAAATTTATTTTATAAGTACATAATTCCATATACTAGAAAATAACGAACAAAATAAAGTTGTTTTACGTCTAGCAATTCTTTATAAATAACGGCGGAGTATAAAAAGGATAACAACCGTTCATATCCAATAAAAGAATTGCCGAAAAAAAAAATAATCCCAATAGATTAGGAAGTCGATTGTTAACTGCTCTTAAGGTGAACTAGCAGAATTCTTTCTTAAGCCAGAGCTCACTTTTATGTAATACATATATTTTAAGTAAACTAATTTTAATAATAATCCATTTTTTAATTCATATTAAATATATTTTCATATATATATATATATATATATAAACATGTGTGTATGTATATATATATATATGCATGTGTGTATGTATATATATATAAATATATATATATATATATATTTAAAAGAAAGTTTACCAGACTTTTCCAATACAAAAGCTTCATCAATTTAATAACAGATCGTTTATAAATAAACAACAGTATATTAAATTCGAATGATCAAGTATTTGTTAATGTTTTTACCTGCCCGATTAATAAAAATCAATGTAACATTTGACAATTATTTTGCGCAGTTTGTCAAGAATTATATTGATTTGTTTTTTAATTCAATAAGTACACATATGAATAATGTATTAATCATTGAAATTTCAAATATAATTTTTACTTATATATATATGTGTGTGTGTGTATGTGTGTGCGTGTGTGTGTGTGTACATATGTGTGTATGAAGTCTAATAATCTCGTTTGTTTGTTTCGTTGTTTGTACAGTGAATATTTTGTGATTAAGAACGTATTAGCGACAAATAAAGGCATTATATGCATGTACTAATGCATAATGTCTCGATGTTGACCCAATGTGTTGTTTAATATCTAAAACCGATGGTCCAATGGCTACAGCTTAGCTAATTGATGATTCTTTTCCTGGATACAGCCACAACCGCTTTCAATGTTTGATTATTTCCGTTTTGTGGTTTGAGACTTAAGTCTGCCAACCCTAACCTTAATCCTAACCCTAACCATAATCTTCTCCAGCATCCCTTGTATAGCATATTAGCTAGTCGTAATATGTTTTTGGAGTTCATTGACATTGACAGTTCTTGGGTGTGAATGGCAAGATTTTCACCCCAGATTCTATTACAAAATATAAAACTGGATAGAACATTGGTTGGGAAAGTATGTGAAGTATATTCGATTACATTTTAAGTTTTAATAAAGAAACTGCCGTAGCCTTGCTAGACGATAATCATCTACAGAAACACAGTTGTATAGTTAATGAACAACTATTAGCACTCATTTTTATGCTCATCTCAAAAGTCTAGTTTATTTACTATAAAAACGTACAATAGTTTCGAACCTTTACTGATATTTTTATACAGAGTTGAACGATAAAATTGTAGTCCTAGAAAGACGGCGTCATTTGATTTCCGTTTGCTAAAAACGGTTTCCTTTTTTTGCTGTTGTTGCAGACCATTTATTAATTGACGAGTTGTGTACAAATCCCAAGAGCGATAGAAGCCTTCTATCATGCCTGAAAGTGACACAATGTTCAACGAGCAAAATCGGAAAGTACAACTCATGCCATCTACCGATCTAAGTTAATACAATAGGACCATTGCCAGCACCCTCAAAAAGCAAATCCAGACGGTTCAACGTTTGAGGGCACAGTTCAACGCATCGGGTGATCCTTTCTCGCCACGGTTATTATCTTGCCCACAAGTTCAAAAAACACAGGTTTGGCTTCAACAGGAGCGTTACGACTTTATAGCTTTCTCTCATTGCCCCGCCTTCCCAGATCTAAACCCGCTGGACTACTTCGTTTCGTCATACGTCGAGAACATCATCTATATAACATCTCACAAATCTAAAGCCAGTCTAATCGCCGCCATTCGCCGAGTATTCGCCGATCTCAGGCTGGCGCTTGTAGAAAATGTATACTCCCAGTTCCGGACCCGTATCAACGCGGTAATTGAGACTGAAGGCGGCTACAATGAATAGATGTCAGCTCTACGATATAATCAAGTTACCTAAATTGATGTTTTCAATAAAAGCTTTAAAATAAACTGTAGTGTGAGAATTTGTTGTAATGTGAGAATTTTATCGTTCCACCCTGTATATAGTTCTCTGCATATAAGTTTTTTTTATTATTGTTATTTTAGTGGGGTTAAATCAGCGTTAAATATGCATAAAACTAACAATAAGAAAACTCATAACCTATTGATAATCCGTCTCGCCGTCAGTCCGATGCATTTACAATTTTATAAGTGTTTTGTTACATGTCATCATATGTTACGCGCCACCCAAATAATCCAGAATCATCATAATAATAAATGCAGAGTAGAATTCTTTCAATAAATTCACTAATCTTAGATGATCGTATTTCCGATGTCATTTTCCGTTATACTGTTGTAACATGTTTGTATTCATATTTCCATGTTGCATTGTTAAAATTACCACTTTCTGGCTTTATTGTCTCAATTCGGCAAAAGATACGTTTCCCCATCTATTTTTTATAATAATTAAATTCAAGCATTAATTTTAATTAAAGTTAATATCAATCTATTTTCCAGTAATTATAGTAATAAATATTCTGTTTACATCTGCCGAATCACTTCCGGTAACAAACTAATCGTTCATTATTGTTATGACAAAAATAGTATTTAAATTACTAGTAATTATGTTTAAATTATTTCAGTGCTTATCACTTGTCATTTATTCTACATGTTTTAGATATTACAAAATATATTCCTTTTCACCCGGTATAACTTTATTTTGTTTTATAAATAATGAAGTAAAATTTTGAAACTCAGCCATGCAGTGCCCTTTAATTACAGATTTCCAGTTTAGCCAATTTGAAACCGTAAACAAACAGCCATGTTTGTTTTTGTTTTGAAACTTTAGAGAGAGGAAAGTGTTTTAATGATTTGTAACTGATAAAAAGCGACTATAAAGGGAGGCGATTCGTTTCTCATTAATTAATGTTTGTGATAATGGTCTTTTTGTTACACCGGATGTTGAACAAGTAAATTAATATTTAGATCAATATTAAAGGGACGAGGTATTATTCAAACTATCGGAACGAGGTTGTGGCGATCAGTGTTGACGATCCATTTCTTTATTCAGACCAACTTTCAACGTTTGATCATTTTCCTTCTCTACTTTGAGACTGAATATTCCTAAAAACGTGACCTTAGTTCCCAGGATGCCTTGCTCCCAGTAGACCCGACTTGAGCGACTGAATTGTTAATTGTCATTCATGAAAAGAGAATGGCCATTTTATGAAGCTCATTCTCGATTTCAACGGCTTTCGAGCTGTTAAGAAATCAAAAGATGAATTGTAAGACGAAGTATTTCATGAGTTCAAATAAGAAAATCGATGTTTCGCATTGAATATAAATTTGCTCTAATTGTGTGGCATTGCTCCATAACCCGTCTCCAATTAACAAAACCCACATGTCGACATGTCAACTGTTTTGAAAGCGCCGAGACATTAAGTGACAAGCGAGTGCCCGTCTCTTGTCGTAGCCAAATGACTCTGTTTTCAAACTCTGTTTTCTAATGTAGCGCATAGTTATATATGTAAATAACCGCCACAGTTCCCACATAATTATTGCGCTGAATAATAATAATATCCAGTTGCTTCTAGGCATAGGACAACTCTACAGGGAATCTAATGCCTTGTCTAAATGAGATGCGAAGAAGGGAATAACTTTCAATATCAGATACCCGTTTTGAATAATCTGTAATAAATAGCCTCGGTATGAGAGTATTCGACTTACTCCTCTTTGGCCTTTTGGCTAGGAATAAAATACAGTATCTGTTCTCATACTACACTTCATTTTTGTTAGTGAGCATGAACTCCTTCCTTTTAGACTGATGCAAGTTTTATTTTTGCCATAATTCTAATGTTAAAACTGGATTCTACCACATTATAAACTACCTTTGTGTCTAACTCGTGGGGAAGTAAATAAATGGGACTTGTGGATACTGGCGTGTGTAGTTCGTGCGAACGGTATTAGTAACGTTGTATAATATATACACTAGCGGGAAAATTAAATAAAAGAGGATGAAATAACATAATATAATATATATTTTATAAGCCCTTTACAAACTATTATATATTTTATTAACCATTTAAACGAGCATTTGGAATAATGGTTATGAGTGATCGCAAATGAACTGGGAGACCTGGGTTCAGTCCTCCGTCTTGTCAAATCAAAGACTTAAAAAGTAATAGTTAGTGTCCCCTTGCTAAACGCTCACACTAAACAATACCATGGATCAAGCGCAAGTGGAGTAATAGTGGGCATATAGTGACGCCCTCTGCTACACTTCGGTGTAGTATGAATAAAAAGAATCTTCGCGTCGCCCTCGACTATAGTCGGCCATTTATCTCTTTTAAGAACTATTATATATTTTATTGCTTCGTTTAAGAATCATTATATTTTCTAACCATTTCTAAACAGTATATCTATATATCTATGAAAGTGAACATGTGTATGAGCACAATTTTCAACCTCAACGAATTTTTATCTACAGACGTGAAATTTGGTATATAGGGTTTTCAGACAGGTGAAAAACCTTTTAATCTGATTTCATCCGGAATAAAGGGCTACTAAGGGTCAAAATTGAATAATTCGTACTTGGGAGCGGGGTCATCGGATTTTTATCTGTTTGTCAACTGTTTTACGAATGCACAAACGTGAATCGTTCACATGACAGGTCTCTAATGTTAAGAATTAGTAGGTTTGAAAACATTTTCAAAGACCGTGTCCAGCTGACCTAATGGTCAGCGTATTTAACTTACTATATTTAAGTTTTGGTTTCGATATCTTTTTTTTTTTACTTACAAGAAGTGAAGTGTTTGGAAAAAAACATGATAGTCGCATGCACATGTCTCAATTTTTTGTATGAATTAAAATATAATATTAATGCGTATTTTATAACCGGGCAACATTGGGTGGTTTGCTAGTATATATATATATATATATATATATATATATATATATATATATATATATATATTGTCGTTTATGAACGTACTATATATGTTCCTATTTACAATGCCTCCCCACGGGACAGAGTTAGACACCAGGGTCATTTTTTAACGTGGAGAAAAGGAACAAAAATAAAAATTGTCTCAGTCGTGAAGAATTTCTCCTCCACTGACAGAGAACAAGAAATTGAAGTGTAGCATCTGAAGAACAGATACTACACTTTGATCTTGCCCCGAAGGCCAATGAGATTGTTACTAGCTGCATACGAACTCATATTTTATTAGCCATTTATGAAATACGAATGGAGCTCTCTGATATCGTCGAGAGTGCTAATTTTCAACAATTACGTGAATTACATAAACAAAATTATGGTAGAATCTAACAATTTGCTTAATGCTGTAGTTTTAATGTATAAGTCTATTTGAATTACACTTTCACTGAGATTAGAAATGACAAACTCTGAATTTTAGTACCGGAACTATATATATATATATATATATATATATATATATATATATATATATATATATATATATATATATATATATATATATATATATATATACTCCAGAAGATGAAGCGTATCAGGTTAGTTGAATTTATTTAGGTCTCAAATACAGATAAGCCTTTAGCCCTTCGTGGTTTGCAAGCCTGCTTTCGCTAGAATAATCAAGGGTCAATGTGACCTCTCAAAATGAAATTTGTTTGAAACTTGATACGTGATTTTGTCTGAAAGTAACATCTATTTGTTACAGAGTTAACCCAGATAATCGACACTGTGAAAAATCAAGCAACGAATTCGGACAAAGATAATGAGAAGCGAATACATACAAACGAAAGTTTGCAATCTAAAAGATAGAAATTGTTTGAATATTGCTGGTGAACAAATGTGTAAGTGTATAAAAAGGCTAATAGCAATGTAGAATACAACGGTGTTGGAGTGACGTAACGTATGACTAAAACAAACAGCCTCATGTCTCATTAACATTATAAAGCTCCGTATCTCAAATACATCCTAAGATAAAGCATTGTTACCACAGTTGCGTTGGACCTTCTAAGAATACCCTTTCCTCTCTTCGAAATATAGTGGCCTACAATATATTTGCCTCTCTACATCCCTTTTCTCACAGAAGAAACGCTGTGAACCTGTCTCTACTCTATCTTTACTTTTATATTAGGTTCTCGACAGGGCTCCAATCTATGATTTCTCCATGTAAATATTCGCAACTTGTCTACCAACAACAATCGTAAAAATATTCCTTACTCCTATCTGTACCTAAAACTAAACGACAATGCCATGAGCGGAGTTTATTTTCTAGAAATCTTCGTCTGTGGACCACAATCCTGTGTGGCTGCTTATCGGCTGACTTTAGCATGATCGTCTTCAAATTTAAATGTGACTAAGAACTAACTCCCATACTTGCAAAGCTGTTTAAGCGTTATCTTAAGGAGATATGATTCCCAACACCTTGAAAAACCTCATAAGTATGTTCCGTATTTAAAAGTTCAGGTGATCGGTCATCTCCCTCTCACTACAAAGCAATACGTTTTTTGTGCATTCTAAGTAAGTTTCTCAAATCTGTGTTAAATAAAGTAGTCATCACCTTAGCAAAAATAACCTCCTTATTAACGTGCAAAATGGTTTCTGTTCTGCTAGATATACAGCAGATGTGCTAACGGTGATATCTCATAGGATCAGCGAATCTCTCGACGGAGGCTTCCTTTCTGGGAAATTGCTCTTGACGTAGCAGAGGCCTTTGATAGACTATGGCATAAAGGTCTACTCCGCAAGATCTCCAGCTATAGTATAGCTGGAAATGTCTTCTCAATTATTAAATCATTTCTATCTGATAGGTTCATAAGTAGTGGTTGATGGGCATCAATCAAAACCTCACAGTATTAATGCTGTAGTCCCATAGAGATATATCCTGGGCCCAATTTTTCCCCTGATCTATATAAATGATCTCCCAAATCACATCTTAAGATCATTTGTAAACATTTATGTTGACGACACTACCATCTATGGCGACACCTCAAAGTTATCTATGAATCTCTCTTGAGCACGTGGTGTAATGGGGAAAGAAGTAGCTGATTAATTTTAATGCATACAAAACCAAGCTTCTATCGTTACATTATCAACGCTCTTATTTCCGTCTGACATCAATTGAAATGAATGGCTTTCGTCTTTGGGAGATCCCATGTTTTGACAAGTTTCTGGGTCTGACCTTTACTCATGGTGTTAAATGGGACACGTACATCAAATCCGTTGCTAAGATCGCTGGAAAAATAATGAGATCATTCTGCTGCTCCAGTAGTAGTTGCTGATGCAATTCTCTACCTGTAAAAGAGCCAAGTACTCCAAGGATAGGGTACTGTTGCCACATCTGGGCAGGAGCTTTTAAAAAGACCTTATTCTGCCTTAACAGAGTTCAAAATAGACTTCGTAGCCTAGTGGGAGATGCCGTTTTCTCTTCCCTGCAACTTACTTTCCACAGAAGATACGTTTGCGAGCCTCTCTGCTTTATAGTTATTTTCATAGCAAGTGCTCGTCTGAGCTCGAATCTATGGTCCCCCTTGCCAAACTTTCACAAAAACATTCGTCTAGCTAAAACCACTTTTTATCTGTGCCGTAAACTAAACGTAGATTTCATGAACAAAGCTCCTTTTTTTTAGAACTTCACGCCTGTGGAACTCTCTTCCGTTTGCCTGCTTTCCAGCTGACTACAATATTGTCGTCATCAAGTCCAACGTAAACAAGTTCTTGATTAGCCGTTACCCTTAAGTAATCCAATTTACCAAATTTCCACTACTACGATTACTACGATATTTTCCCATTAACTACTGTATGCACATTAACCCTTATCCACGAGTGGCGTCCGCGCCTTAATAAGTGGTGACTCCTTTGTAAAAAAAGTTTTCTACTGAGTCGACTTCTTAAATGATCTAGCCCTGTTCAAGTTCCACCATTACTGATCATGTTATCTCACCATCTACTTAAAACTTAACCCTTATCCTAGAGTAGCCTCCAGGCCTTGATAAGCGGTGATCCCCTCATGTAAAAAGTATATATATATTCATTTATTTTTCATAATCATTGACATATATAAATCAATAAATATGGACATATCGTTTAATAAAATCGGGATGATAAATGTATCTGATAATTTCGAGAACAATTTCTCTTTTTCAAAAAGAAAACATGTCAGAAGAACGCAGTATAAAAATGCTGAAAGAACGAAACGGAAATACGAAATGTAATTAAAAATTCCGTAGCCACAGAAGCCGTGTTGAATTTTCCGATGAGGTAAGTAGCCGTAACCAATATGGTGGTTGCACTTGATCAGCTGAATTGATGTCGTCTGGTGTCGGGCGCCGAACTGCCATTGGGGATTTTAGATCATCCGACGGATCAGTTTTTCGACAGAGCGTGTCAATTTTAATTGATATATGAGACAGGAAAATGATGAGGAAACGAGGTCGGCCATTATTGAGCGAACGGCGAAAATCAATTGGTTTTATTGGTGGGTTGTTTGTCACTAGGCTATTTTATAAATATGGTGTCATTTAATTGACATGAGGTCAAAGAGGGACGAATGGAAGGGGGATTACAACAAAGAAATTATGAAGGGAAAAGGAGTAAGGTTTAGAGAAAGAAAGAAACAAATAGGAAAAGAAAATTGGAAGTAAGAAAAAAGAAAAAACGGAAAATGAAAAGAAAGAAAGAGAAATAAATAAACAAAATCAGAAAGAAAGAAATAAAACAAAGCAAAAAGAAAAGAAATAAAAATAGTTAAAAAAAGGTAAAATAAAAAATAAAAACAAAAAGGAAGAAAAATAAGGAAGGAAACGTGCAAAATTAACAATAGTGAAAAGTAATTTCGAAATAAGAAAATAATGAATAAGGAAAGAGAAAAAAGATAAATAAAAGTAAAAAGAAGAAATTTGAATGATGTCGAAAGAACTACATTTATTTACTTGTAAAATAAACTGCATGAACGTGTATACCCCGCAAAAACTTTCGATAGAGGCAACGGATTTTCATGATATCATTTTGAAGCTCTGCCCTTCGGACAACAAGTATCGAAAAATTGGCCAAAAACATTAATTCCTTTATCCTCAACTAGGAACTTTTCTACAGGGAGTGGTCTCTTTTTTCACCGATATTTTCGAACGTCATCGCCTTTTTTCGATTTCCTATCCTTAATTTATGTCACCTCCGGTTTGGCGATGAGCGCAACAGCTAACGCGTCACGTTTTTTGTTTTTGTTTTTGTTTTTGTTTTCCTTTTTCTGTTCCTCCTTCGCGGTACGGGTTCGAGCCTGCCTGTTTACTATCACTTTTTTTTCTTGTTCAACCAACACTCTTACACACACCTTCACTTTCTTTTTCGCCTTCGCGTCACGGGTTCGAGCGTGCCTGTACACTTAAACTTTTTTTTTATTTTTACTCAACACACCTACAAACACCCGGGCAACCCAGATTAGTCTATAATATAAATCTCACCTGTCTGTTTAAATGTATGTATGCGTGTATGTATGTATGTAAAGGCTTGTAAATATATATATATATATATATATATATATATATATAACTACTTCATTTACTCACATAAAATTAATATACGAAAGTATAGATTTATGCGTAAACTTTAAGTATTTACTTCAAAAGTGCTCAATACGTAGGTAGAGCTAGTTAGTTATTTATAAAATATACATGGCGATTAAGCTACACTGAATATTCGGCGTTTCATCCACTCTAGGATTCTTCAGGCTTATGCGCGAATTCTGTGGTTGTTTATCGTTTTTATATGGTCCTCTTCTATTAAGGATTTAGTTAGCCAATCAGCTTTCTAGTATCCACCGCGCCCCTTCCTATCAGCCAATGGGCATGCATTTTATCGAACAAAGGATCTGTTTTAAAACTAGGTTAGTGGTTTAAGGCAGACATTTTCTCTTCTTTTTTTTTTGTTAGTTTATATATAAATATACATATGTGTACATACATATATGCACATATATATACATATATATATACATACATATATGTGTGATCGTTTATGTATATTCATGTTTATTTAATTTATTTATTTGTTTATTTTCTATTGTTTTTGTTAGTTTTAAAACTATTTTGTATCGCTATCCTAGAGTAAGTTTAATTTTGTGAACACAGTTATTTGCTATTTCTCTTCTACAGTTTAATAGCAAATAACTGTGTTCACAAAATAAAACTTACTCTATGATAGCGATAAATTAGATTTATTTTATATATATATATATATATATATATATATATATATATATATATATACGGGTGTTAGTAAAATTGATAAACAAAATAACATCCTTAACAGCAGAAATTCAGTGTATAATTTATACATGTTATGATTTCAAATCGCATATTCTTATTTATTACATACTCAGAATAATTTCGTGGGTAAATTTTTAAATATATCAACTCAAAAAAAATCTGTTATTTATCTATCAAATGAATTTAAAATACAAAAGAATAGAACAAATATGCATATAATTATATTCATACCAAAAATAAATAAGTCATCAATGGGTAAATCTGCTTTTTCCTTCCATAGTTAGTCCGTGCGTTACACTTTGACAAAGTGAAGCTACAATTTTTGAAGGCCGGACTACTTCAAAATAGCCAAATTTAACAAAATTTGGCTTTTAAAAGGTCAGTCTGGCAACTCTGGGCAAGAATATGAGAGTGATCTCCCTTTCATATAGCCTCATTTTCAAATATCATAATAATAATAATATATTATTATTATTATTATCATCATCATTATTATTATTATTATCATCATTATTATTATCATCATCATTATTAGTAGTAGTAGTAGTAGTAGTAGTGTTAGTAGTAGTAGTATGAGAAAGAAACTTATAGTTACTTCGATGTGCAGCGATTCTCCACCGAAGAAAGAAATCAGCAAAACTTTACGTAAATAAGGGAACATGCGAAAGAAACGGGACAAAAAAGAACATTGTCTGCAAGAAGGGACTGAACAGAGGGAGTAAATTTAATATTGTCTCTTACAATGTGATTTTATTATTTGTATTGAATTATGTAACACAATATTACTTTCCGAGTATTTATAAGTAGTTATTAATTTATCTCATTTGAGTCAGTTCCATATTTAAAATACAATGTGAATGTTAATGGAAATTTTAATAAAATCATATTTACTGCATGTTATTGGTTTTTCTGTATAAAAGTCTAATTTTTTGCGTTATCGAGAATAATAATAATCGTTATCAAAATATATTTGTTGATTTAGTTCATTTCTCCATCCATGCTATTTCCGCGGGTTCCATTAATATTGCATCATACATGAATCAAATATCGCCCCGATGAGTTACAAGTGAACTGGTTTTTGAAAAAAATAAAAAGCATGAGTGATTTATTTTGTGTTTGGTTGGTTGTTTTTTTTTACGGCATATCAACCCTTTTCAGGTTATTTAATGCCGAACCCAAAGATTTTGAAGAATGATAAGCTCTTTTCTTTGTTTCCACAATTTTTTGCTACAATTCTTGGCCTTCGGGACAAGATCAAAGTGTAGTATCTGTTCCGACAGATACTGCAAGCTATGACTAGCTAGGACTAGCTATGACTAGCAAAGACCAGATGTGGGGGCAACCCCACATGCCTGACCTTTAACCAGCTCCCATTTCCCACCTCTCGGGAGCTGGTCCCCTTTTTCCCTTCCCCTTCCCTTCACTCCTCACATTAAAAATCGGCCTTGTGCCTAATTTGCTCGGTGGGGGAGCAAATAAATACCATCTGTTCCGGCAGATGCTGCACTTAAGATAATTTGTACCAGTCAATGGAGGGGAAACACTCTATACTGGGACAATTATTATTTTTGGTAACCAGAGTGCCCCCTTTTTGCCTACTTTTAGGGGAGCTGGTTTTTACCTCACATTAAAAACGGCCTTGTGCCTAATTTGCTCAGTGGGGGGGCAAATAAATACCATCTGTTCCGGCAGATACTGCAAGCAAAGACCATATGTGGGGGCGACCCCACATATAAGACCTTGGTCAATGTAGGGGCAACCCTTCATACCAATTGTCACTATCCAGCTCCCCTACTCCCCGGGGAGTTGGTCCCCATTTCCCCTTCACTCCTCACATTAAAAATCGGCCTTGTGCCTAATTTGCTCGGTGGGGGAGCAAATAAATACCATCTGTTTCGGCAGATGCTGCACTTAAGATAATTTGTACCAGTCAATGGAGGGGAAACCCTCTATACTGGGACAATTATTATTTTTGGTAACCAGAGTGCCCCCTTTTTGCCTACTTTTAGGGGAGCTGGTTTTTACCTCACATTAAAAACGGCCTTGTGCCTAATTTGCTCAGTGGGGGAGCAAATAAATACCATCTGTTCCGGCAGATACTGCAAGCTATGACTAGCTATGACTAGCAAAGACCAGATGTGGGGGCAACCCCACATGCCTGACCATTAACCAGCTCCCATTTCCCACCTCTCGGGAGCTGGTCCCCTTTTTCCCTTCCCCCTCCCTTCACTCCTCACATTAAAAATCGGCCTTGTGCCTAATTTGCTCGGTGGGGGAGCAAATAAACACCATCTGTTCTTCAGATGCTGCACTTCTATTTCTTGTTCTCTTTCGGTGGAGGAGAAATCCTTCACGACTGAGACAATTTTTATTTTTGTACCTTTTCTCCACGTTAAAAAACGACCCTGGTGTCTAACTCTGTCCCGTGGGGAGGCATAGTAAATAGGTACAATTAAATATCTCTGTTTTCTGTGCATGCGGGATAGGAGGGGCCGTCCTCAGCATTACATGAATAAGCACTAGCCCGTACTGGATGTATTGGTGCCTTGCAGAGAAAAGAATATCATCAATGTCCCTTTATTGGACAGAGAAAGAATACTCTTTCCACCGCTGCACATCAAACTCGGATTAATCAAGTAACTCACCAAGGTTCTGAACGAGGATAGTGACTGCTTTACTTACCTGTGCCAGGCTTTTCCAGGATTGACTATAGAGATGAAAGCCGGCGTCTCTGACGGTTATCAGATTCGACAGCTCATCAGAGATCGAGATCGAAAACTCAAGGACGAAGTGGAACTGAAAGCGTGGAATGTATTTGTTCTGATACTGAAGAACTTTTTTGGCATCAATATGGCGAGAAACAACGTGGAACTTGCTAATAACACGCTGACTGCTTTCAGAAACCAGGACTGCAACTTGAGCGTGAAAGTGCACGTCCTATTTTCGCATATGGATCAGTTTCCTGAGGTTCAAGTAACTAAGATTCAAGTAACGAGCAGGGGAGGAGGAAGACTCCATCAGGGTCTGAAAGAGATAGAAACCAGGTATCAGGGTCGCTGGGAACCAGTTATGGTTGCTGACAACTGTTGAACTCTCCCTGTCGCTGAACATTCCAGGAGTTTGAAGAAACGGAAATTCAACCCCTGAAGTTTAAACAATTTACGCATACTTACCTTTATCAATACCCACCATTCAGTTTATGGTAATCGATTTTCTATAACGTAATCAATATATTTTGTCGCTAAAACATTTTTATCTTAAAACATATATAGGACGATATGTGTTGACGAAATCAGCTGATAATGTCACAAAAATTTGATCGATTCGGTTGCAAGATCTGATTTTTTTTTCAAATCAACTTAGCACAAAAACCTGACGTAATGGAAAGAAACTGATGTCATTTTTCGATCCAGCAAAAATACCCTATTTTATTATAGTTGTTGAAATCTAGACAACATTCAAAAAGTAAAAAAAAAATGTCAAGTGTAGTCTATGAATATACACTGCTCGAAAAATTAGATTTGTTAATCAGAGTATAACAATAGCAGTCAAATTTTTGGGATATTAATCTGATGAATTAAGTAGCATGCACTTCAGAGTAACAAAAATACCACACAAAAAAAAACAGGAATGGTTAAAGCCACTGTTTCTCTTCTCATCTCTTTTGGCTGATTTTTTATTGGCTGACTTTTTACTGCTGTAGTTTTCAATTGGCTTGGATCAACATTTCAGGGATATCTTTTTGTTTGTTTGTTGCTGTTTTGTTAGTTATCTGGATGCTACAGACGTTGCACAAGTAGTTCAACTCCTCTAAGAGGGCACATCAGTACGTTCTGTTGCAAGAAGGTTTGCGGTGTCTCCCAGCACAGTTTCAATAGCATGCAGGAGATTAAAGAACACAGATAGTTACTCCAGGAGAGATGGACTGGGCCGTGAAAAGTATTTAAACCCGCAATAGGAGCGGTATATGCGATTTTGTGCAAGAATGAACACTGTCAGAACTCTACAAAATTACCTCCATTAGGCCATTACTGTTTATGTTTATTACCAAACAATCAGAATATATATATATATACATGTATATATATATATATATATATATATATATATGTTGCTGTTTTGTTAGTTATCTGGATGCTACAGACGTTGCACAAGTAGTTCAACTCCTCTAAGAGGGCACATCAGTACATTCTGTTGCAAGAACATTTAAATTAAAATGTTTAAAATTCAACGCTATTTCACATGATTAATGGTAGCCGAATGGATACGGCCTCCGCTAATCGAGCCAGAGATGTCTCGTGTCGCGGGGTTCGAATCGTTCGACTGGTAGTAATCATGACACCCTGCACTGAAGAATCCCGAAAGGATGAAACACTAGTGTCTGTAGGTATTTAATTATTATAGTAAAAAAAAAAAATAATTATGACAGCCCCTTTAAGAAATACATTTCTTATCGTTGAGCACTTTCTGTTGAATTAAAAGTCGGTCAATTTAGCTCTTATGCGTAGATCATCGTATAACGATTTGATCACTGTCTGTCTGACGTAATGAACATTTAAATTAAAATGTTTAAAATTCAACGCTATTTCACATGATTAATGGTAGCCGAATGGATACGGCCTCCGCTAATCGAGCCAGAGATGTCTCGTGTCGCGGGGTTCGAATCGTTCGACTGGTAGTAATCATGACACCCTGCACTGAAGAATCCCGAAAGGATGAAACACTAGTGTCTGTAGGTATTTAATTATTATAGTAAAAAAAAAAAATAATTATGACAGCCCCTTTAAGAAATACATTTCTTATCGTTGAGCACTTTCTGTTGAATTAAAAGTCGGTCAATTTAGCTCTTATGCGTAGATCATCGTATAACGATTTGATCACTGTCTGTCTGACGTAATGAACATTTAAATTAAAATGTTTAAAATTCAACGCTATTTCACATGATTAATGGTAGCCGAATGGATACGGCCTCCGCTAATCGAGCCAGAGATGTCTCGTGTCGCGGGGTTCGAATCGTTCGACTGGTAGTAATCATGACACCCTGCACTGAAGAATCCCGAAAGGATGAAACACTAGTGTCTGTAGGTATTTAATTATTATAGTAAAAAAAAATAAATATATATATATATATATATATATATATATATATATATATATAATGTAGTATAGCAACAAAATATAGAAATAAAAAGGAACAAATCGAGTTATGTGTTTATTAATGTTTCGTCTTTTTTGTAAAGAAACAAAAATTTATGAGTTGCAGACGTTAAATTAAATATACGAAGGCATACCTATATTTTTCTTTTTTTATTTATCGATTAGACAAAAGAAATATTAATTTAAAACCAATTTTTTTTTATGATTTGAGTGTGTAATTTGTTTTTGTTCTGTTTTTTTTTTGTTTTTTTAGAAAGTCTTTTAATACATTTACCGTATTCAAATAAATGAAAGAAAATTATGACAGCGTAAAATAGAGGGTTTTTAATTCCAGAATATAAATTTTCTTAATTAATAAAATATAAATAATCATTAAATATTGGGAAAATTATTTTCTTTTTTAAAGTTTGAAATTTTCGTAACAAAGTTAAAACTTTCTAATACGTAATAAATGAATAAATGAAATCCCTCACAACCCACGACAAAATTCAATGAGTAAAGTTAAAATTTTCTTAAGGAAATCTTGTATGACAGGGGACAGATTCTAAGTACAGATTTTGATAGAAAAGATTACTTAGACGAATGGACTGAAAGACAGAACTGCCGACTATCAACTAAATGGAGTGTAGGTTCGATCCCTGACCCAGAATGAGTGCTAGTCTAGTCGCACTGAAGAGCTGTGATACAGCGAAACAGTCCGTCTACGGATGACTAGTTAAGCACCTCCCCTCGTTTCTTTGCTAGAGAACTGTTGTAAATGATCTCACTTGCTGCTTGCTTAACATTATCCGAAGCTTTTGTTTGTACATAAAAAAAATAAAACACTTTAAAATTAGCGGCCAAAATATTTATATAAACAGAGATTTGAAGATATAGTTTGCAGGCGCGTATTCCATGAACCGGAGGTAGCACCTGCCAATTATCAATTAGATAGTTGTAGGTTCGATCCCTGACTTGGGATGGATGCTAGTCTAGCCGCATTGAAGACCTGTGATACAGCAAACAGTGTCTATTTATATATACTTTGTATTCCTATAATATTTTCTTCCAACTGCACCGATATTATGCTCACTTGCAAGTATAGTCATGCGCAGAAAGTTGCTCGCATTTGTTTTCAAAACTTGTAAATAGTATCTCAATTATTTTGAAGTTGTTAAGTCTGTTCGGTTTTATAAAAGTACTTCGTTCTGTTCATTTAGAAGCATTATTTTTTGTATTATTTATGTTGATTTTTTTTTCACTTTTTTGCGCACCTCAACTCCCAAACGGAATGTATGTATTTTCTCAATTTAAATGGTCATGTCAGGCACGCTAGACAGGCGAAAGGAAATTTGGCCCCTAGCGACAAGGAAATGAGAAGAAAAAATATATGTACAAAATAACATAGCATTCGTTTGAAACTGCCCCATAGGGGAAACGTCACTCCAATGAATGCTTGAAAGTGTGGCACGACTTCGTTCTGTATGTTTTTATTATTTATGTAGATACGTCCACGTATCGATATGACAGAGTTTGTCCATCAGTTGGTCGGTCACACTTCAATTTAAAACCTTGCTGACATCGTCAAACGAGCAGGTTAAAATGGACGTATTATTTGTTAAATGTTTATAACCATGTCTATGAAAATGACTTCCTCCGTCCACCTATCCTGCTTAAGTCTGAAATAGCAGTTTCGGTGGTCTTTCACGGTTAAGTTTTAAAGTACCCTGTGTCACACGCAAGTTTTTAATTGCATTTTATTGATCTGCCAGGCTTACGTTTGAAATCATATTTACTTAGGTCTTTCATATTTTAGTTTGAAATAGCATTTTAATCGGTAGTCATGCTTAATTTTAAAATTGCATTTCATTCGGTCCTTTACGCTTAAGTTTGAAATACAGAATGTTCCAAAGGTCTTGGGCACATTTCAAGTCCTCATATTTGCTTAATTATGAAGTGTAGTAAGATGAAAGCGGTGCCATTTTAAAGTTAAATGCATTTTAGTTTTTTGTAATTTTGCTATTGGTTTTTTTAATTTCTTTTCAGATTCAGTAATGACGTTCACTGAACCAGTAAAGGCGTTTTGTGTGCTTGAGATCTCCAGATCTCACACCCTGCGAATTTTTTTGTGAAGATTTGTGAAGCGACTGGTCTATGTGCCTTCCATTACAAGAGACGTGGGTGAGCTGAAGGTCCGAATAACAGCTGTTGCAATCATCGGCAACGTAATGCTGGGACACGTTTGGAAAGTATTGGACTATCGGCTCCATGTGTGTCGTGTGACTAATGGTGCTCACATTGAACATCTTTGAACGTTCCATGAAAACCTCAAGATTACAATCTTTCTGTATATACCAGATGCGTTTTTATATCGCCAATAGTTCTCGCGATATTCAATGTCAAAATGTGACCAAGACCTTTGGAACATTATGTATGTATTCATGTAGGTCTTTCGCGTTTTTGTTTTAAATTGAATTTTCGTTGGTCTGTCACGCTCAAATTAAAAATTGGCATTTACGTAAGTTTGAAATAGAATTTTCCTCGGTTTCTTATGCTTAAGTTTTTAACTTCTCTTTCGTCGATCTGTCCCACTCATGTTTAAAATCGTATCTTCGTACGCCTGTTTTTCTTAGGTTTGATAATTCTTATTATTTGGATTATTTGAACTACCATTCACACATTATTTTTTTCTCAATGTTTTCGTTGATGTAACCTCTGACCGTCTTCAGGTGTATCTTGTCGAATTCGGGAATCTTTCTGGTTATCTGCACAGAATTTCGAACAGAACCTTTTATGCGTCAGCCATGACTGGATAGTAGTCCTAAGTAATTCGCTAGCACTGGGGATTGAGCCTTTAACCTCCAGAATTGTGTAACTTACAAGTGATTTTGTTCCAAATACGTTATACAATAAGCTACGGGTCTTTGCGGACAATTCAAGTTTGAATTTTCTGCGGCCTTACATAGATTCCCGAGTTTGACAGAAATATTTCCGCATTCAACAAGATACACCTGGAGAAGGTCGGACAATAGTCCGAATAATACAAATAATACGAATCTCTAGTTTTGCTCATTTTGTGGTGGTGGTGTTGTTGTTGTTGTTTTGTTTTGTTTTTGTTTGTTATTTAGTAAAATTTCAAATCTGGATTTCATAAATTTACACGTTTGCAATATAAAGACGACATCTTATTATGTATTGCATTCTCTTGTATATTAGTGGCCATAGGAATCTATTTAAGCTCTTTTATTCTGCCTTCTCGTTTGACAACGAAACCAAATTTTGTTTTATTGTGTTTAGTAGCTTACGAATGAAAGTGATTGAGCGCACCAGGTGTTCTTTGATTCAAATGTAAGAAAGATACAAACAATTGAACTCAAAGGGATAATTAGAACCTTGAAAAGATCTCTCTGTTTGAATGTCTAAGATAGCGGGTGATGCTCTGTTCGAATATCTAAGATAGCGGGTGATGATCTGTTCGAATGTTTAAGATAGCGGGTGAATGTCTGGTATCCGGTAGGATGATCCATCACTATTTTAAACCAAAATTGTAAAAAATATACAAAATTGATAAATTAAAAGAGAGCTTTGGTTTGTTTACAAAGCTTACTTCACGAATGAAACACTCGATGTAGTTGTACTGTATTTCTACTCTCACAAAATCCACTCGAACATAACGTTATGAAATAACTATAGAGCATTCTATTTCCGTCTCCACAAAAGCAATATCAGATGCAAATACATATTATTTATAGTCGTTTTAGGACTTAATGCATTTTGTAATGAAGCGTTTATTTCACTCTACCACGTTTTCCCTTTTTGAAATTTAATTTTCAACGAAAGTCATTTTCTTTTTTCCATAGCATGTTTCTACGATAATACTTGATAAATAAATCACAAATTACATTTATCGGCTCCTCTTTATGCTGGTTTGGTGTATACGTATTTTTAGTATTTTGAGAGCGTCTTTTAATTAGAGTTTGCTTTTATTATATTCACTATTATCTCATTCGTTTTTCAATACCGTTTACTTTATAGCTAACATCTCCATTGTTACAATCTTTATCATAGATTTATTTTTCTAGGCTTGAGAAGTTTTATCTGCATTATATTGTTGATTTTGTTTTGGTTTTGTTTGCTATCATTTTATCAAATAACGATTGAACTTTTTATTGGTTCATACATTTTTATTTCAAATTTATAAAAATTAACTTTTCTTTTATTCTAAGTAAAATTTGAAAAAAATATATTGTTTTAGTTTTTAATTGTACATCTTTAAAATGATGCTTAATAATTATTAAATATCTGCCCATGGTTTGTTAAAAAGATCTTTAAATTATAAAGAATCTACCGTTTTAGAATTTTGATTCCACAAACTCGATGTAAGTTTTTCTTTCGATGATTTCTTCATTTTTCAGTTTGGGACGGGCTCGTTCTGTGGGTCTTTTTTTTTTTAAATAAATCCGAATATTTTTATTTATTTATTTATTTACTCGTTTAGTGAGTCTTTTTTTTTAATAAATCCGAATATTTTTATTTATTTTTTTTACTCGTTCGGTGAATCTTTTTTTTTTTTAATAAATCCGAATATTTTTATTTATTTACCCGTTCAGTGATTTTTTTTTTTAAATAAATCCGAATATTTTTATTCATTTTTTTTTACTCGTTCGGTGAATCTTTTTTTTTTTTTAATAAATCCGAATATTTTTTTTTTTTTTACTAGTTCGGTGATTTTCTTTTTTAAATAAATCCGAATATTTTTATTCATTTTTTTTACTCGTTCGGTGAGTCTTTTTTTTTTTAATAAATCCGAATATTATTTTTTTACTAGTTCGGGTATTTTTTTTTTTTAATAAATCCGAATATTTTTATTATTTTTTTTTTTTTAGTCGTTCGGTGAGTCTTTTTTTTTTTAATAAATCCGAATATATTTATTTATTTTTCTTTTTACTCGTTCGGTAAGTCTTATTTTTTAATAAATCCGAATAATTTTATTTATTTTTTTTACTCGTTCGGTAAGTCTTTTTTTCGAATAAATCCGAATATTTTTATTTATTTTTTTAGTCGTTCGGTGAGTCTTTTTTTCTAATAAATCCGAATATTTTTATTTATTTTTTTTACTCGTTCGGTGAGTCTTTTTTTTATAAATCCGAATGTTTTTATTTATTTATTTTTATTCGTTCGGTGAGTCATTTTTTTTTCAAATAAATCCGAATATTTTATTTATTTATTTATTTATTTATTAATTTACTCGTTCGGCGATTTTTTTTTTTTTTTAATAAATCCGAATATTTTTATTATTTTTTTTTACTCGTTCGGTAAGTCTTTTTTTTCTAATAAATCCGAATGTTTTTATTTATATTTTTTACTCGTTCAGTAAGTCCTTTCTTTTAATAAATCCGAATGTTTTTATTTATTTATTTATTTGTACTCGTTCGGTGAGTCCTTTTTTGTAATAAATCCGAATATTTATATTTATTTTTTTTTACTCGGTCGGTGAGTCTTTTTTTTTTTTAATAAATCCGAATATTTTTATTCATTTTTTTTTTTTTTTACTCGTTCGGTGAGTCTTTTTTTATATAAATCCGAATATATATATATATATATATATATATATATATATAT
>NC_136483.1:61635928-61740928 GCF_053919585.1 Euprymna scolopes
TACTCAGCCCATATATATATATATATATATATATATATATATATATATATATATATTAGCTGACGTACCTGGCGTTGCCAGCTTGTATTTGATATATTTAAATATTCCGTCTTCATACATAATTATCTTATTGATTAAACGAAACTATTCATAATATTCTTTTTCCACATCCCCCATGAAATAGGAGCAGTATGTACGTATTATTATATAGAGGTCTCGCCAGAAGCCCTACTCCCCTTTTCTAGTTTAATTATTAATCTTTTAGTTCTTTTTCTTTCAAAATATGATGTAAGAATTGCAATTGTTATTTTATATCATAGTGGTATCATAAAACTGTTAAATCTCCTTTTGTTTTAACTATTTAATGTGCAATATATGTAAAGATGACATTAAAAATCTATTCTGTTAATGAAATAATTTAAATTTAGTTGAAAACAGTGAATATCTGAACACTGGTAAATGTACCTTTTGAAGAACCTTTGGGTGTGACCTCTAACAGGTGTGTAAATTTAGAGTTTTTTTAGATTTTCCAATGCGTGAGCAACCAACATACAACTCACCATGAGAAAAGCAACATACAACTCACCATGAGAAAAGCAACATACAATTCACCATGAGAAAAACGACATACAACTCATCATGAGAAAAGTAACATACAACTCATCATGAGAAAAGCAACATACAACACATTATAAGAAAAGCAACATACAACTCACCATGAGAAAAGCAACATACAATTAACTATGAGAAAAGTAACATACAATTCACCATGAGAAAAGCAACATACAACTCATCATGAGAAAAGCAACATACAACTCATCATGAGAAAAGCAACATACAACTCACCATGAGAAAAGCAACATACAACTAATCATGAGAAAAGCAACATACAATTCACCATGAGAAAAGCAACATACAACTAATCATGAGAAAAGCAACATACAACTCATCATGAGAAAAGCAACATACAACTCACATGAGAAAAGTAACATACAACTCATCATGAGCAAAGCAACATACAACTCATTATGAGAAAAGCAACATACAACTAATCATGAGAAAAGCAACATACAACTCACCATGAGAAAAGCAACATACAACTAATCATGAGAAAAGAGACATACAACTCACCATGACAAAAGCAACATACAACTCACCATGACAAAAGCAACATACAACTAATCATGAGAAAAGACATACAACTCACCATGAGAAAAGCAACATACAACTCATCATGAGAAAAGCAACATACAACTAATCATGAGAAAAGCAACATACAACTCATCATGAGAAATGAAACATACAACTCATCATGAGAAAAGCAACATACAACTCACCATGAGAAAAGCAACATACAACTCATCATGAGAAAAGCAACATACAACTAATGATGAGAAAAGCAACATACAACTCACCATGAGAAAAACAACATACAACTCATCATGAGAAATGAAACATACAACTCATCATGAGAAAAACAACATACAACTCATCATGAGAAAAGCAACATACAACTAATGATGAGAAAAGCAACATACAACTCACCATGAGAAAAGCAACATACAACTCATCATGAGAAAAGCAACATACAACTAATCATGAGAAAACAAATATACAACTTACCATGAGAAAAACAACATACAACTCATCATCAGAAAAGCAACATACAAGTCACCATGAGAAAAGCAACATACAACTTATCATGAGAAAAGCAACATACAACTCACCATGAGAAAAGCAACATACAACTCATCATGAGAAAAGCAACATACAACTCATCATGAGAAAAGCAACATACAACTCACCATGAGAAAAGCAACATACAACTCATCATGAGAAAAGCAACATACAACTCACCATGAGAAAAGCAACATACAACTCATCATGAGAAAAGCAACATACAACTAATCATGAGAAAACAAACATACAACTTACCATGAGAAAAACAACATACAACTCACCATGAGAAAAGCACCATACAAGTCACCATGAGAAAAGCAACCTACAACTCATTATGAGAAAAGGAACATACAACTTATCATGAGAAAAGCAACATACAACTCACCATGAGAAAAGCAACATACAACTACTCATGAGAAAAGCAACATACAATTCACCATGAGAAAAGCAACATACAACTCATCATGAGAAAAGCAACATACAACTCACCATGAGAAAAGCAACATACAACTCATCATGAGAAAAGCAACATACAACTCATCATGAGAAAAGCAACATACAACTAATCACGAGAAAAGCAACATACAACTCATCATGAGAAATGAAACATACAACTCATCATGAGAAAAGCAACATACAACTCACCATGAGAAAAGCAACATACAACTCATCATGAGAAAAGCAACATACAACTAATGATGAGAAAAGCAACATACAACTCACCATGAGAAAAACAACATACAACTCATCATGAGAAATGAAACATACAACTCATCATGAGAAAAACAACATACAACTCATCATGAGAAAAGCAACATACAACTAATGATGAGAAAAGCAACATACAACTCACCATGAGAAAAGCAACATACAACTCATCATGAGAAAAGCAACATACAACTAATCATGAGAAAACAAACTACAACTTACCATGAGAAAAACAACATACAACTCATCATGAGAAAAGCAACATACAAGTCATCATGAGAAAAGCAACATACAACTTATCATGAGAAAAGCAACATACAACTCACCATGAGAAAAGCAACATACAACTCATCATGAGAAAAGCAACATACAACTCACCATGAGAAAAGCAACATACAACTCATCATGAGAAAAGCAACATACAACTAATCATGAGAAAACAAACATACAACTTACCATGAGAAAAACAACATACAACTCATCATGAGAAAAGCAACATACAACTCATCATGAGAAAAGCACCATACAAGTCACCATGAGAAAAGCAACCTACAACTCATTATGAGAAAAGGAACATACAACTTATCATGAGAAAAGCAACATACAACTCACCATGAGAAAACCAACATACAACTCATCATGAGAAAAGCAACATACAACTCACCATGAGAAAAGCAACATACAACTCATCATGAGAAAAGCAACATACAACTCACCATGAGAAAAGCAACATACAACTCATCATGAGAAAAGCAACATACAACTCACCATGAGAAAAGCAACATACAACTCATCATGAGAAAAGCAAGATGTCTGAAGTTTAAGTCTAACAATTTTGAGGCTTTGTCCTTGTACTTTATTTAGAGACATGGCAAAACTAATGTTATTAGGAATTGTAAACGTTTGAACTGAAATGCCATGTCAGATGAAAGAGGGGAATCTGAGAAATTAACACAAAATTTCCAGTTATTATAATGGTTTCCACAACATTAATTTTCAAAGATTTTATTGCTAACCGTATGTCATTACACAGTTTAGGTTGATCAATAATATACCATGAGCTTCTTCCTTCAATAGCACGTTATGGTGTGGCATTCAAGGCGGTTGTAGTGAAATCTACAGGAAATTCTACTGCCTGACTTTCATCAATAGCACAATCAATGGATTGATAACTCTTGCAAAAGATTTTAAATAATCATAACAACAGCATCATTTCTAGGGGCCAATATTGCTCTTTCATGAAGCCATCCAACATTGTGGTAATTTTTAGCAATATCTGTGAAAAGCTTAGTCAACAGATCACCAATTGAATTTACCGTCACATGGTAATTTGTGCAATTAAAGATCTCTATTCAATGTTATTGGACCAGTGCCAATGAAAAGGAGGTGATTTGAGAAATGTGCTGCAGACTGATCAAATAAATGAGTTTTCATAATAATGTTCTATAAACTGAAAACACAAAACCGTGGTTATCACGCAGTATTGCAGAAGTGTCGGGCTTTCATATCATATTTTAAATTGAAAGAAAGAATTCAGGACTGAATCAAACGTTCGATTCCCAAGGATAGCAACATTAATAGATAAAAACTAAGAAAACTAATTTTATTAGGAATTGTAAATGTTTGAACTGAACTGCCATGTCAGAAGAAATAAGGGGAATCTGAGGAATAACCACAGTTTAACCGTTAAAATTTCTAGTTATTATACTGGCTTCCACAACATTAGTTTTAAAGATTTTTTTTGCTAATCGTATGCGAGACTACAACGGTTTCTTTCACCTATCTCTCTCTCTTTTACCATTTTAAGGGTAACTTATAGCAATATCATAATTAAATATTAATAATGTAAAATTCTAGTGTATGATGATTTCGGAATACGGTGTACAAAAAATAGAATTAGTACTTCTACCGACGCGGAGTGGATGAACATAAATTTATAAAATTTATTGTTTTGGGGCAAATTCAAATTTTATTGAATTTGGTTTAAAAATAATGGGCAAGAAAACTTGTTTATGTTTGAATAATTGCTTTCGTGTAAACCTTTCATTGGTTGATTTCAGTATAGAAGCGGTTTTTGGATTGTCGACTTTTATAGGTTTTCGGATATGCTGACAACGAGTATCACACTTAAATTTGAGGCTGGTAAGTCGTTTACCAGATATGAAAACATATGATATCCTATGTAAAAGCTATTGTAATCCCTAGCAGTCATTTTGTTTTCACAACAGAATAGTTAGTAATGCACATGCATGTAACTGAAGCAGACGACAAAACAAGTATTTTTTACCACCTCCCTGGAAAAAATGGGGCGTGTATTCCGAAAAAATGGGGTGTATATTCCGAAAGCCGCTCTTAATATGGGGAGGATTGGGTGTTTTTTCGAAAAGCTGTCACGCATGCGCATTAATAATTCCTCGGTTATGAAAAAATGGCTGTCAGGGATTACATTGGATTAATGTTGGATAAATTTTTTCATATACAGTAAACTACTTATTAACTGTGATATTCGTTGTCAGCATACTCGAAAACCTTTAGAAGTCGACATTTAAAATATGAACGGTGAGTTGTAGTTAATGTAAAAATACCGAACAATTAGAGAGACCAATTATTTAATACCGAACAATTAAAGAGACCAATTATTTAATACCAAACAATTAGAGAGACCAATTATTTAATACCAAACAATTAGAGAGACCAATTATTTAATACCAAACAATTAGAGAGACCAATTATTTAAAAAGTGTCATTGAAGGTAATATTTGGTTTCTCAAAATGTAATCTTTATTTTTATTTTATTAGTTACAAAGATTTCTATTTTGTATTAAAATAAACTTTTATTTTCTGTTGTCATAATTTCCTTTAAAACATTTGAATTTAGTAAATGTGTAATGAAAACTTTCTAAAAAAAAACACACAACACACGCATTCGAAAGCTTCAGAATTTTGGTTTGAAATTAATATTTGCTTATCTAATTAATGAATGAATGAAAAAGAAAAGATATATAAGAATGTATATGTCTTCGTCTTATTTCTTTACAAAAAAGAAAAGGGTAACTTATTTATAGAAAAAGAGAGAAGTTAATTAAAGTAAAGGAAAAGCTATTCACAGAAAAGAAAATTGTCTAAAGGAAATAGGAGTAATGATTTAATTTAAAGAAACATAACATTAAAGTTAGGCTTAACTATAAATATTTCCAATTTCACAATCTCGATCAATATTTGCGTATTATTTGGATACAAAGAAGAAAGAGGGAAAGAAATGCAGGAACCTGACATTAGCCCAAGTAATTTTTTCAATCAAAACTGAACTTAGAATTTGTCCCCTGTCGTGGAAGATTTTCTAAAGAAATGTATGAATATTTTTTCTTGACTTTTGTCTTCGTTCGTGAGGGAAAAATATTTACCTTCTAAAAAGGCAGTAAAAAATCTGTAAGAAATTAAAAAGAAAAGTCATATTTTTCCAGACTGTAAATAATATTTTTGATTCTGTTTTCCGTAAAATACGTTGAAATATATTTAAAATCATGCAGATATTCGTATTTATAGAGACAAAGTCATGATTTTTTTTTAAAAATGACATGGCGTCATTAGCTAGAATCGAAATCAAGACATTTGGCATTTCTGACGTGCTCTTTACCAATGTTAGTATCGCAAGAACCATAATAAAGCTTACATATTAAAAGACTTGAACAAATACATTTTATATGATCATGCGCAGAAAGAAGTAAAAACATGTCGGATAGTTGCAATCAACATTTCGCATTTCAACTTGCTGATATATATCTATTCGCGTTATTCATAAATCCAAACAATAATTTTCCTCATTATAAACCATCCTTAATGTATGATTACTATTTCCTGTTAATTAGTGTTATGTGACCAGTAGTTTAAGCGTTTACCTGTTAAATATTTACACACACATACATCTACTGTTTTATTTATATAGATTGTAAGCGTGCCTAGATTTGTTTTTGTATTTGCATGTGTAGGTAGGTAGATATGTCTGCGTGTAGGTAGGTAGATATGTCTGCGTGTCTAGATGTGCAACTCACATCTATCCACACCCCAAAATTAATATGTAGTCATTCACCATTCAAAGACTTCACTGAAAGATCTATTTTATACAAATGTTGTCTTGTAACTTATACTCGGTGCTCATTTCAAGACTTTCCGATTTTAAACAAATGAGATTTCTTCAAGGGCTTTTATTCTGAATCTGTCCGTACCACAGCCCCTGGGGGTTACGGGTGGATCAGGGTGTTAGGGAGGACAGTCAAGTTACGAATCGAAGAAAAGCAATATCTATAAATACGTAGCCTGCGACACTGACTCCAACAAGCAATGAAAGGGAGGGGCGACCAAGCCCAACAGCCTGAGATACCGATGTCAGAATTATTTTGGCCGGAGTCCAGTTCGATGCCAAAAGCAGTAGGGTCGAAACGCGAGACTTTTCTTTGGAAAAGTTCTGCTGGCTGAGTCCAAGAAAACCTTTGCTACTTTCCTTTTGTTTTCGATCCCGTCGTTCTGAAGTGTTTAGATTCAAATTTTTCCCTCAAAATCTGATTCTTTCGTCAGCCACCAACCGCCTCTTCCCTTGCCAGTCGGATCTTTCAATGCAACCTCCCACAACCTCTATTTTATCGCCAGCGAAAATAAATTCTATAGCTTTTTCTGTGAATTGGACTTGTGTCCCCCCTCCCCAAGTTCGCTTCATTTTAACACATTCGCTCTTTTTCTGGGCGCTTCTATTGTCAAAATGACTCCGGCGCTTTTTACGAAGATCTCTCTTGTGCTGTGCCTCCTTCCCGATACCTTTTTAGCTTATCTTAATGAATGCGTTTTATTCTTTCAGCTGACCGCCTACAAATGGAAAAATGCCCTGCCTCCTCTTGGAAAAGCAGTTACGTTCTGCTGGTAGGACATATTCTGCACCGTCGCCCCCATAAACGAATTTTTATGAAGGGTGCAGGAGAGTTTTCTGAGTTCGGAGGCTATTGGTCAAGGTTGATATTGAGCTGAATTCGTATGAACTCCGCGTTGTAAATATCATACTCGCTTAGCGATATCCAACCGTTATTTCTTACGTTTTAGAATTTCGTTTTTATTCTGATATTTCAAACTTTGATCATTAATCAATTAAAAGTACATGAATAAACATACTTTCCCGTTTTTCACTTCTAATAAATAAACATATTGGCTTCTTGTCTTTTTGACGATGAGACGACACCAACACTTCCTACACTGGTAATATCAGACCTTTGACATCCTCTAATCCAATCCTAAACCTAACCTATTCCTTGAGCAATCATAAATACTGTTGTTTGCCCTTAACTCTCGTACTGTCATAACACTCCTTAGCTGACTTCAATAGACGGCATAATCCCATTGACACACCGAAATTAAGCAACGCTGAAGCTGGGCAATACCAGGTGGGTGACTAATTTTTGAATACAATGCGCTGTATGTACGGGGACGTCGACACCTCCCTGCAAGTGTTTTAAAAACATAACGTCGTAATCTCCCTTAACGAATATATATATATGTGACTGGGGACTTCAAACTTCCTGGAACTTCTTCCTTCGGAGAATGCCGGTTAAAGACGCTTTATAGTTAGTGACGCAGTTCCATTTCATTTTTCATTTTCTAGCTCACTTCCAAAATGTATCCTTGTATCAACTAATATATTTGTTTTCATATAATATATGTGTGTGTGTGTGTGTGTGTGTGTGTGTGTGTGTGTGTGTGTGTGTGTGTGTGTGTGTGTGTACGGGATGTCCATAAAATCTAGCTACATAATCTACATGGTGTTAACAAAATCTGGCTACATAATCTACAGGGCGCTCACTCTTAGTCCAAAAATATATTTTTCCACCAAGTATATATATATATATATATATATATATATATATATATATATATATATATATATATATATATACTAGCAGTTCCGCCCGGCTTTGCTCGAGCCCTATGTACTGTTCATAACGTGTATGTGTATATGTATCTATATATTAAAAAATTTGGTTCATGTTCAGGTAAACTACATCTAAAATTTCAAGTGTTTAAACCCAAAATTAACGAAGGAGTTTGGCAGAGTCTGCAAAGGTCAACTCTTTCAAGTTTTACCTCTTAACAGCCAAAATTTTGCCTAAAAAAAAGGTTGCTGCATTTATGAATAAGTTGTATGTAAAATTTCAAATTTCTAGATCCAAAATTGGCTGAATAGTTTGCTAGAGACCACAAAGGCCAAATCTTTTGAACTTTGACCCCTTGGCAGCCAAATTTTCGGCCAAAGACCAATAATAAAAACTTGCCCTGACCCCAAAGTTTACTCCTTAATATTTGTTGTTTTGGGCTAAAATCGAATTAAAAAGTTTGATCCATTTCCAACCTGCATCTAAAATTTCAAGTGTTTAAACCCAAAATTGGCAGAGGAGTTTGGTAGAGTTTTCAAAGGTAAAATCGTTAAACTTTAAGGCTTTGAAAACCGATTAAAAGGATTTTCCCAAGCCTCAATACTCCTTGTATCAAATCTCGAGTATGTAGGCTGGAAATTGATAGAGTAGTCTGGTGGGGAAATGTACACACACGGATACACACAGGCAGACAATTTCACTTATATATATATATATATATATATATATATATATATATGTGTGTGTGTGTGTGTGTGTGTGTGTGTGTGTGTGTGTGTGTGTGTGTGTGCGTATGTGGGTATGCGTATGTGGATACATAAGAAGGCTATAGCAATACAAGAAACTGGGTGATGTAACGTATTAAAAAAATAGACAAAATAGCAAAGGTCTTGTAGTTTTTCTTTCTTGTTATATTTATTTATTTTGCAAAAACAATCACAAATATCCAAATCATAGTAATTAGGATATTAAACTACTTATGCTTTGAATAAGACATTCTCTGCTTGACAGCTCGACTAATCCCACTTCTGATTTCATTTTTACGAAATTTTTCTTTTCTCCGACATTTTTGGGAGTGTTTCTTTTGGAAAAAGAGATATGTTCTCGAAATATTATAGATTTCTGTAATCTCCGTTATATCAAACAGTAATTCCATATTTACTGATTTATATTTTGATCGTTTTCGAATTATAAATAAATATACGAAGATTAAAATGCAAGACCTTAATTATTTGTCTTAAGTATTCAAGACTAATCTATTTCATTCTATGTTCATAAATAATGGTTTCATCATTCGGAATGTGAGTATATTTTGAAGACAATATATACACATATATTATTGAATTAATTTGGAAATGAGTAATTTGTATAGTTTATTTTATTTAATTATTTGGACTATAATCGTCATCTACTAGTTTTTTTTTCACAACGTTTCGGCCAATTATTCCTCTGGCCTTCGTCAGGTTAACCGCGACGAGATAGGAATGTCGAATTTTCCAAAAACAATTACTGCCTTCCATAGTTGTTTTCATCTCACCACGGTTTGTGTAAACTTACCCTCTGACCGGCTTTAGGTGGGATTGAAATCGCTACCGCCAGACAAAGCTTACCTGGAATTCCGCATCTCTATCCACGGGCCCCAAAGGGCAATCAAAGTTGGATATTTTGGTCTTATAAATCCTTTTTTTTTTCAATTGTCGGGTCCGCACCAATTATAATATTAGTTAATTAATTTGGAATTATTTTTGGAGATGAGTAATTTGTATACCTCGTGAAAACAGCAACAAATTACATTACTCATTGCCAAATTAATTCAATAATATAACAATCAGTACGAACCCGACAATGGGAAGAACAAAACAATATAAACATGTGGATTTATAATACGAAAAAAATCCAACCTTACTTGCCCTTGGGGCCCGTGGCGCAGTGGATGGAGATGCGGAATATCTACGATTCCAGGTGAGCATTAGTCTGGAGGTAGCGGTTTGAACCCCACTCAAGACAAGCCAGAGGGTAAGTTGGTCAAATCGTGTTGAGATGACAACTATTTAAGGAATATTGCTATGGACGTTTTATGCTGATGAGAAAACAATATCCGGAAATATTTTAATTATTTATCGATGCTTTTATTTTTATATGTAAATATCGAATAAATGTTTTTATTTTTATATGTAAATGTCGAATAAATGTTTTTATTTTTATGTGTAAATATCGAATAAATGTTTTTATTTTTATATGTAAATATCGAATAAATGTTTTTATTTTTATATGTAAATATCGAATAAATGTTTTTATTTTTATATGTAAATATCGAAAAAATGCTTTTATTTTTATATGTAAATATCGAATAAATGCTTTTATTTTTATATGTAAATATCGAATATATGTTTTTATTTTTATATGTAAATATCGAATAAATGCTTTTATTTTTATATGTAAATATCGAATAAATGTTTTTATTTTTATATGTAAATATCGAATAAATGTTTTTATTTTTATATGTAAATATCGAAAAAATGCTTTTATTTTTATATGTAAATATCGAATAAATGTTTTTATTTTTATATGTAAATATCGAATAAATGTTTTTATTTTTATATGTAAATATCGAATAAATGTTTTTATTTTTATATGTAAATATCGAATAAATGTTTTTATTTTTATATGTAAATATCGAATAAATGCTTTTATTTTTATATGTAAATATCGAATAAATGTTTTTATTTTTATATGTAAATATCGAATAAATGTTTTTATTTTTATATGTAAATATCGAATAAATGTTTTTATTTTTATATGTAAATATCGAATAAATGTTTTTATTTTTATATGTAAATATCGAATAAATGTTTTTATTTTTATATGTAAATATCGAATAAATGTTTTTATTTTTATATGTAAATATCGAATAAATGTTTTTATTTTTATATGTAAATATCGAATAAATGTTTTTATTTTTATATGTAAATATCGAATAAATGTTTTTATTTTTATATGTAAATATCGAATAAATGCTTTTATTTTTATATGTAAATATCGAATAAATGCTTTTATTTTTATATGTAAATATCGAATAAATAAAAGGATATCGTTTCCAAAACGAGCGTACGTGAAAAAATTGGATTTTTGTCATGTTTCCCCCCAGGTAAACTTGATAATTTCGCCCTTATTAACCCATCACCTTTTCTATATATATAGCCCTTGGTTAACAACACTTACTGAGCTTTTCATAACTGCAATACTCCTTGCTCTTATAGACCTTGTCTATAACACACACACACACACACACACACACACACATATATATATATATATATATATATATATATATATATATATATATATATATATATATATATATATATATACTAGCAAAAGTACCCGTCGTTGACTGGGTTCAAAGACAGCCTACAGAAAATGGACTCTGATTTATGAAAGTATGATAGGTTATGAAAAGTAAGGGTTGTAAAGAGATAGCTTCGAATTTGGAGTATCAAAACTAAAGCAAAATATGATGAAAGTAAAAATAAAATAGATAGACCCCATAATTTATTATACCATACCTGTTCACACTGAAACATTTATCACAATATTCTGTGGATCTATATTAAAAAACCTTGTTAAACTTTGTGACATATTTCCATTCTATGGAGGTCAGGTGCGAACGAACACCCCATAATTTTATCATACCATATCTCTTCAAACTGAAACATAATTATCAAAGTATACTTACGCAGATAGATATGAAAAGTCTTTATTAAAGTGTGTGTCTATTTCCATTCCATGGAGGCCAGACGCGAACGCAGACCCCACAATTTATACCATCCCTATTTAAGTTAAAACATACTTATCAAAGTATTCTTATATACATCTATATCAAAAACACTTGTAAACGTTGTTTTTTTTTAATTTTAATTTTTTTTTTCATACTTTGTGGACCTGGCGCGAACGCAGAACCCACAATTTCAATGAGCCACTGTTCTGCCAGATCAAACATACCCATTCTTGTGTCTCGATACATCTTCTATCATTATATATAATCAGTTTTTTTTTAAATAGTCAACCATATAGGAGCCTATTCGTGACCAGACGCACACACACACACACACACACACGGACATTCAGCTTTATATTATATATATATATATATGTGTGTGTGTGTATGTGTGAGTGTGTGTATGTATGTATGTATGTATGTATGTATGTATGTATATGACCTACCTAATAAAATTGTCTTCGATATGAGTATATTTGCTGATGAGACCATACTCTATAGCAGACACGAGAGGAAAACAAATGAACTTATGGATATTGGTGTCGGACTCGTACACCTTTATTTAATCTACGCGTGGAGCATCTTCAAGCTCTGTCAATTTTGTCTGAGTTAAAGTCCTTAATAATTCGCAATTGTATATATTTATCTATTTATTTATTTTTAGGTTTATGGAGCATTCTTTAGTGCGGGAGACCCAAAAATAAAATTGTGAATTACTTAGAACTTCAACCCAGTCATAGCTGACGGAAGGAGAGCATGCTAATTCCCCCCCCCCCCGGGGACTAAATAAATGATTTCGTTCGAAATTTCATGCAGATTCCCGATTTCGACAGAAAGATTTCTAAACTCGATAGAAAGATTCCCGAGTTCGACAAGATACACCTGATCTGTTACATTGACTCTGTGCAGATAAAATCGAAGGCGAGGACAGTAGTCCGAATAATACTAATAATACAAGTGTCAATACTTAGTTTCATAAATTATTACTAGTGCATAATGCTAAAAAAAGATCACATAGAGAGAGATGAATAAGGAGATATAACACCTTAAACGGTTATATTTGAACATAATTCTTATGCGATATAGTTTATATTTGAATATAATTCTTATACAATATAGGTTATATTTATATATCATTTATATATTTATATATTATTCTTTATCTAGATATTAAACATGAGCATCATTTTTATGCATGCATGTGGAAAGTACTTCATTTTTGCTAATCATATTGTTATTTAGTAAAGATCCACATGTTTAATTAAGACCAAGCTTTCATCCACACATATGTTACAGTAGATGCCCATGGGTTTATAGGCACTGCACGTTTTTGAAATATTTGTCATTTAAGATTATATTAAATGTATTTAATCCTTCCGATTCCATCATGTGCTTAGCTAAATATGTGAATTTCGAGGGGAATTTATAATTAAAGTAATATTTATATTTTAAGATTCTTGGCTTCAAAAATTCAGCCGTAGTTACGACATTGAGAGATTGAATAAAAAGACTAGAAAATCGATCTCGTCAAGACATTGAACGATCTATAAACACACCTTGAAAACTTCAAATCAAAATACCATTTTAAACTTAAGCGTGGCAGCTCGATTGGCAGATATAGAATCCTACAAGTGATTGGACTAAAATAAAATGTGTTGCTTCAGTCTGCGAGAGGCGTAACAGATGAACGGACGTAACAGACAGACAAAGCCTCTCATAACGATGCGGTGGCATATCTAAAAAGGGCGAGAGAGATAAGGAGAGAGAGAATATAAAAAGAGAGAAGAGAGTCGTAGAAGAAGAGATTAAAATTGAATTGATCCTAAAATAAATGGCAATCTATACGACGTGTAACATAACTGCTCATATTTTGGATTGAATTTAAAGAGCCAGGTATGGTTGGCTCTTTGGCAATAATCGGGTCTCTTAATAGGCAAAAACCGAGGGTCGAGGACTGGACCGGTTCCAATCCCGCTGTGTTCAGCAAATGGTAGGACCAGTCAGAATGAATTAAAACATCAAGCAACAGTAAAAAAAGCACCGCCCGCGATTAAGTCTTTGCCGATCGTACTCGATTTGACTGAACACATACAATCTTATTTAAAGCGGAATATTTGAAACGGTTTTAATATGCATTAAACACACTTGTTCTTTAAATAGGTATCAATTACAGAATAAGGCCCCCATTCAATCCACTCAAAAGAAAGGAAAAAAGGCTTCCTTCAAACATGATATGGAGAAAACAATTTAATAGATATGGTATTTGGGGGATTATTCGAACTACTGTTCTCATCTTTAGCGTTAGTTTCCACAGGGACCCGTGGCATAGTGGATAAAGTATTTGGAAAAAAAAATTGTAAGTTAAACTTTTCTGGAAGTTGAAGTTTTAATTAACCTTTAGTACCGTCGACACTCAAAAATACAATGGCGAATTACCCAGGACTTCTACCCAGTCATATCTGACGGAAGGAGAGAATCTAACACCTGTAGGGGTTCCGTTCGAAATTCCAAATTGATATTTCTATCTGCAAAGATTTGAGGCAGCTTCCAAATATCATTTTATATTTTATGCTTTCCGAGCTGTTGGAAAACTGCTTCTGTGGTACCAGTATTCAAGAATTCTGGCGAAAGAACTGACCCATTAAATTATCGCCCTATTAGCCTCCTCCCACTTTTTGCCAAAATATTTGAGACCTTAATTAACCATGCTCTAATCCAGCACCTTACAGATGCTAAACTTCTGACCGGCCATCAATATGGATTTAGACAAGCCCGTTCCACGGCAGACATCCTCACTGTAATCTCTGAACGCATATACCATTCACTGGACAAAGCAGGAGAGGGCAGAGCGGTAGCTCTAGATATATCTAAGGCTTTTGACAGGGTATGGCATGAGGGTCTCCTCAGGAAGATTAGATCTTACGGTATCACTGGTAGAATACTTAACATAATTAAATCCTTCTTAGATAAGAGAAAAATCCAGGTTGTCCTCGACGGTCGTACATCTAAACAATATGATATAAATGCGGGAGTGCCCCAGGGATCTATCCTTGGACCTCTGCTGTTCCTGATATTCATAAATGACCTCCCCGACAAAATTACCTCTGAGATGGGTATATATGCTGATGACACCACACTCTATAGCAGGCACGACAGGAAAACAAATGAACATATATCTAAAGTAATGGCAGAAACACTAGAGGATGACCTCCAATCAGTAGTGGAATGGGGACAAAAATGGATGGTAACGTTCAATGCCACCAAGACAAAACTAGTTTCATTCAATAATTACAAGAAACCTTCTCTACCACCTATAGCAATGGCCAACGACTCTTCATCTGAGAGTACGTCTCTCAAGCTCCTTGGCCTAACGTTCACAGGAAACATGAGTTGGAACAATTACATCGAGGGCATTGCCAGGGCCGCTGCAAGGAAGGTGGGCTCTCTCTACCGTGCTAGAAAACTTCTAACACCCGAAAGTATCCTGTACCTCTATAAGGCCACTATTCGCCCATGTATGGAGTATTGCTGTCATATTTGGGCCGGTGCATCGGCTACTAGTCTCTCGCTCCTTGACAGGGTTCAAAAGAGAGTCGCAAATCTGATAGGCCCTAAACTGGCATCTAAACTTCAGCCTCTGTCCCATCGTTGAAACGTTGCATCCCTCTGCCTGTTCTACAAGTATTATAATGGCGAATGCTCTGAAGAACTGCAAGCACTTGTGCCCCCACGACGTGAACACCCTCGACAGACCCGACAAGCTGCAAAATCCCACCCCCACACTGTAGAGATCCCTAGATGTAAAAGATCTTTCTACTCCAGTAGTTTCTTCCCCAGAACTGCTAGACTTTGGAATTCCATTCCAGGTCACTGCTTCCCCAACTGTACTGACATGCATAAGTTCAAGTGCAACGTGAACCAACATCTCGCTGCCCTAATCCCTACATAGTACCCCAGTAGATGTTTCCCCTGATAGTAGCCCCCTACACCAAAGTGGCAATGTGCCTTGTTTGGGGTGAAAATGTAATAAAAAAAAAATTAAAAAATTATGTGAGAGATCGTTGTGCTTTATAAATAAATGTAGCATAAGCTAATAGCTAATATTACTCTACTCAGTGTAATCATGCCAAATTGTAAACTGGATATTATATGTGTTTAATAATTGTTAAACATTAGGCTTGTGTAAAAATTTTTTTTTTTTTTTTCAATTTAAACTTTAATCTTGAAAACAGAAAACTGTCTGTTTTGGAAAATATTAACTCATAAGAATAACGATGGCATGATTCTATCAACTAGCTTATAAATGCCTCGCTTGTAAAATTCTTTAGATTTTGATGTGAAATATGAATCATGTTCAATTTCCTTTTGTGGTGTTAACCGAAGACCATCTAAATGTTTTTAATCCTCGAAATAGGTGATTAACTGAGAGAACAAGGTCAGGATAATCTGAAGATGAGGCAAGAATTTTCAGTTAAATTCTCCTAGGTCTTTGGTTAGTAGTATTTTGTGAGAACGATCATTATCATGATGGAAGATCATTCCTTTTTTTACTAAAAGAGGTTGTGTTCAGGTCAATATAAATAAATATATATATAGATATGTATATATATAAGATTATTATTATTTAATAATAATTATATATATTAAGGAATTTCTAATATGTATATATGTATGTACGCACGTATATATATGTGTGTGTATATATATATATACATATATACATATATTTTAAAACTTCCTTAATATATGTATATAAAAGCATTTAAATAATTATATATATATGTATATATATATGTATATATATATGCATATATTTTTTATTTGTTTTACATAAGCATTCATATGTCGCTACACATTCATGAACATGTTGTGATCAGCCAGTTACAAGTAAAAATAAACCTCATCAGGCGATATTGCTTATACAAAAGTTGAGTCCGTAAGCAATATCGCCTGATAACGTCTCTAGTTACTTGTAACTGGCTGACCGAAACATGCTCATGAATATGTAGCGACATATTAATACTTATGTAAAACAAATAAAAAGTATATATTGCCCTACTTCGGTATCGACCACTCTTGTATTAACCTCGTTAAACTTCATTTGTTGCTTTACCACTGGAAAATATTAACCTGGAATTATTATATATAAATATATATATATCAAGATGTTGTCTATCTTATCATTTATTACTTTCAGCATGTTAAAATGTTCAATTCTTGACAGCACCTGTTTCGTAGCGCAGAATCACTCATGTAATTATTATGTATAGTTTCGAATTTATTCTGCCCTTACTCATCAGAAAATAGGACGCCATCAACTTTAAAAGAAAATAAAGAATTATGGGTATGATTACAGAATTCGAAAATTGAAAGAGAAGTTGCAATTGTTTTTTCTTTAGTAACGCTAACTTTGAATTTTAATGTATATTAATTAATTGATTAATATATGAGAGAGAGAGAGAGATTTCAATAATATGTGCGGAAATTTCTTGAGAGCTCTTTCGGCTATAATCTCTTCAGGAAAAAATCGATAGTGTACAAAACAAATTTATGGGGAAAATTAAAGAGCACTACGGGGGAATTTGGATGTGCCAAAATTAAGAAAAAAAATTAAGAAAAGTTTAATTTGTAAATACGACGTTTAAAAGCGTCAAAAAACTGAGCACAACGAGGGAGAAGAAAAAAAGGGGAGAAAAGGGGTCAAAGTTCCCCAAAGAGAAATAATGCTTTTGTTGTCTCCTTTTACCGGCATAAAGAAGGTTTTCGAACCGCAATAGAGACAGACTCCAAAATCTGTAAATGGTTTATGGAGTCTGCTCTGTGTAACACTTCGAACCACTCTTTTTTTATATTTGTTGGCACAACATGGATTGTCAACCAAATGCTGGCGAATAGCAGAGTCCAAGGCTACAGAAGGGGGAGACTACCAGATCATATCCTCACCTGCCTGATTTTAGATGGAACGTGCTGGTTTATACGAGTTAGCAAATGAAAAGATGTTCGCCCGACATAACCAGCATCGCACTGGTATTTAAATTGATAAACAATCTTACTAATTTGGGTGTAAGGCAAACTGTCTTTGCGAAAAGAAGGAAAAGCAGGTCCTGTAGTGTATACCAAACGCAAGGAAACAGAGTAAAGGAGAAAATATAACTACCGGTATACCACCTGTATTTAAATTATATAAATAGGCCTATATATCTATTCAACTAAATGTAATTTTGACCATATAGGCATATATCTTATAAATAAACAAATAAAGAAAGAAAGAATTTGGAAACTAGAAACAAATGAACGGATAAAAGAAAATCAAGGAATAGAATAAAAAAAAAACAAAATAAATAATATAAACAAAAATAATAAATAAATAAATAAATGAATGAATAAATAACTAAATTGTCAATAGGAAAATTAAGTTGTCACCAGAAAAGAAAAAATAACCATTAAAACCTCAGACAGGAATGTGGCGACGATAAGAGTATATTATTACTTCAGAAAGCTTAGGCCAATAAATAACCGCCAAGTTAAAAGAATACCAACACCTCTCCACTGCGATAGCTTAACCACACGAAATCGTACTCCCCCTCCTCTCCTTTTATCCTTATTCTTTCTTTCACCACATTTCCCTCCAAAAACTCCCCAACTTTATTCCAGAACGTAAACCACACCAAAATATATTCTAAAACTAATATAATTTAGACTCCCGTTTCAATATCGATTCTTTTTTGGTTTGATGAAGTGCTATCCTTGAATTGGGATTTCACTGAAACATGTATGCGTATATGTAACTAATAATTGTTTTTATATAAAACAGATTATGTACCAGCTCTGACCTGCATTGAGCATTCTTTAATAATCACGTGAGTTTCATTGGATTTATATCTAGGAAACCAATCGATACAACCAATATATACTTATGTGTGTGTGTTTTATACATTTATATATATGTGTGTGTGTGTTTTTATACATTTATATATATGTGTGTGTGTATTTTTATACATTTATATATATATATATGTGTGTTTTTATGCATTTATATGTATATGTGTGTTTTTATACATTTATATATATGTGTGTGTGTTTTTATACATTTATATAAATGTGTGTTGTGTTTTTTTTTTATGTCTAAGTTTCTATCTTTTCTATTCCTTCTCTTTTTACCTTCCTTATCTTCTTACGTCTTATATTTTTCATACTTTATCATTAAAATAAATTCTTTTTTTTAATAACATATTTTCTCTATCTAAAGACGAAGTGTTAGCCATGACGTTGTTTTTATTTGATTGTCTTGTACGTTTTTTTTAACTTTTCTTAATTATTTCTTTAACATTTTGTCGAAATTATTTTTTGCAGATTTATTATATCGAAAAAATATATGGTTGATACATTGTTCACACACACACACACACATATGTATATATATATATATATAACTACTTAATTTACTCACATAAAATTAATATACGAAAGTATAGATGTATGCGTAAATTTTAAGTATTTACTTCAAAAGTGATCAGTACGTAGGTAGAGCTAGTTAGTAAGTTATAAAATGTATATGGCGATTAAGCTACACTGAATATTCTGCGTTTCATCCACTCTAGCCTGAAGAGTCCTAGAGTGGATGAAACGCTGGATATTCAGTGTAGCTTAATCGCCATATACATTTTATAACTTACTATATATATATATATATATATATATATATATATATATATATATATATATATATATATATATATATATATTCCATGATTCTTTGCGGGGTACAAAATTTATATATTTTCAATCCTGAATCGTGCTCAGTCATTATTTTATTTAAAGATCTTCATTGAAAAGGCCTTCGGTTTTTTTCCAAAACAAATCCCTCGATACAGCTTTGATAAAGTGAGGGCGAAACCGGTCAGATGACTCCCCAATTTTTTCTTCTCTTCATCTCGTTGACTTTATTTTAAACGTTTTTAATCATGAATTAAAGTCTTCCCTTCATGATTGCGATATATGTACCGGAATATAACCATGTCAACCATCAATTGGTATAATGCACTCATTCTAATTAATCGTCTTATAACTTTGTCCTACTTTTAACACGCTCAAAACTGTGGTTCGATTATAATAATAAACAATGACATTGTTTCATGCCTCGACCACCACCTCAACATATATAAGAAAGGTCTTCTTTCAATTTCTAATAGATACTCATGTAAGCATAGAGAGCTTATAGTAAGGCAAGGGTTGCTCAATTTCAAGCACACACACACACACACACACAAACATACACACACGCACACACACACACACACACACACACACACACACACACACATATATATATATATATATATATATATATATATATATATATATATATATATATATATATATATATATATATATATATATATACTAGCTGTACCCTGCCACGTTGCTGCGTTGCTGTGGCTCAAATTGTTTGAGGTGATATTTCAATTCTGTTTTTTTGGACTAAGTTTTTTTTTTTGTTTTGAACAATAACAGGACTGGGTTTTAAAAAACAGCCTACAGAAAATGGACTCTGATTTATGAAAGTATGATAGGTTATGAAAATAAGGGTTGTAAAGAGATAGCTTCGAATTTGGGGGTATCAAAACCAAAGCAAAATATGATGAAAGTAAAAATAAGATAGATAAACCCCATAATTTATTATACCATACCTGTTCACACTGAAACACTTATCATAATATTCTGTGGATCTATATTAAAAAACCTTGTTAAACTTTGTGACATATTTCCATTCTATGGAGGTCAGGTGCGAATGAACACTCCATAATTTTATTATACCATATTTCTTCAAACTGAAACATAATTATCAAAGTATACTTACGCAGATATATATGAAATGTCTATTAAAACTTGTGCCTATTTCCATTTTATGGAGGCCAGGCGCGAACACAGACCTCGCAATTTTATTATACCATCCTTATTTAAGTTAAAACATACTTATCAAAGTATTCTTATGTACATCTATATCAAAAACACTTGTAAACGTTTCTTTTTAATTTTTTTATTTTTTATTTCCATACTTTGTGAACGCAGAGCCTATTCGTGACACGACACACACGCACACACACATACATTCAGCTTTATATTATAGATATATGCATGTATATATATACATATATATATGTATATATATAGTTCATTTAATCACATAAATTAATATACGAAAAAATATTATTTTATGCGTAAATTTTCAGTATTTACTTCAACAGTGCTCAATACATAGGTAGAGCTAGGTTTTAAGTTATAAAAATATACATGGCAATTAAGCTACACAGAATATTCCTCATTTCAATCTCGTGAGAATTCGTTAGGCTTATGTTTGACATATCTGCAAAGCACACACACACACACACACACACACACACACATATATATATATATATATAGCATGGACTAGAATGTACCAGTGCAAGTAGACATTGCTAAGATGGAAACTATGACAATATGAGAAGTGCTCCAGTCATAGATGATGAAGATGAAGAGGACGAAATGTGAACAACTCTGAAGAAACTCTGACTTATGTGAATCGGGGAGGGGTTGGGATAACCATAGATATGATATAGGGAGGGGGGTCAACTCAACTGGCAACCATTTCATGTGGAAGATTAACCCTAAAACATGGGTAAAAATGCAAGATTTATTGGTTTATCATGAAAACTGAGATTTAAAACATAATGGAAAATGACTCGTAAATCAAAAATGTTCAACTTCGAAGTTTTAAACTTTCCTATGCTTAAATCTTGTCCAACATTTAGTATGGTGTATAGTAGACCTAATCTATTATAAAACCACAAAAATACCTTGCATTGTTTTGCATCAGTTCGTATTTTGACGGGACCAAAGCATTTTTTTTTTTTTTTTGCGATGGGGTGACAAAAACAAATGACACGGATTGGGAAGACATTTTTAATAACATGAATAGGTTAGAAAAAATAATCTGGAAAAATATTTGATACGATATCCGCAATGTTTTTTTTTTCTGTTTTTAAAGGAGGTGGTGTTTGGTCAACACTGCTAGGGAATAATATACTGCTTTAATTTTTAATTCCTGAAATAGTTGTTTTTCTTTTCTTTTTACTAAACAACTGATGATTGCTAAAGCAGTATTAGGACTAACGTGGATTCTTAAAAGAAAACTAATACGGTGACTGGAAGAGATTAAGTCACTTATAAGCAAAATAAAAAAGATTAATTAAAAAAAATTAAGTCCTTCGATGGAAGAAGGATTTAAATATTTTTAGATTAAATTTTTAAAGGTAGGATAACTTCATATATATATATATATATATATAATGACTACTTCATTTACTCACATGAATTAATGTACGAACATATAAATTTATGCGTAAAATTTAAGTATTTGCTTTAACAGTGCTCAAAACGTAGGTAGAGCTAGGTAGTAAGTTTTATATATATATATATATATATACATATATACATATATATATATAAATAAATTTATATATATATATAAAATAAATTTTATATATATATATATATATATATATATATATATATATATATATATGCGTGCGTGTGTGTAGGAGGGAGTTTGTCTACTTTCAGTCTACAAATAATTGCTGATCCAAATTCAAGTGAAGCTGACAGGACAAAAAAAAACTGCAAGAAAAAAATGAGGTGAATATATAGAAAGATAAAACTCCTTACTAAATGGTGTCATGTGGAACGGAAGTTCCTTCTAATCATGACTGTCCCAATCAATACGATTCGGGTGATAACCGTCGTGCTCTGTTGGGCAAACTGTTCGCGCGCATGCGTCTCGATTACTAAACTGCAGTGTAATTGACGCCATTTTCCTTTTTATATATTTTTGTTGCATTTTGATGTCAGCCTGTCCTTTTTTTTCCACAACTTCTCACAAATCTTTAACATCCTCAGCTTCATCTCCAAACTTTGTGCGGCATTTGCTGGTTTCTGTCGATTTACTCTTCTTACCATAAGTGCCACTCGCTAAAACTGGTATTATTGAAACCCAGTACTAATAGTCATGATCCATTTTTTTTTTAAATATAAAAAAATGGTTACTTGTTTTGCCCTATGTTAAACAATTTGTCATTGGGAAGTGTATGATGATATTACATTATATTTATGTCCGACCATCATTTAAAACCTCATTTATTTATTGGTAAATGTGCAGAATAGTTATGGATAATTTTTCGCAACTTCTTCCAATTTTTAATATTCTCAGCAACATCTCTCAGCTAAATATCTGTCGTTTCATTTGGCATTTGTTATTTGTAATCTACTAAGAAACGCAAGCACTGAGTTGCTTATGCTTCTACTAGCAAGGAGACTCGGCGTTTTGAGGAGTCGAATAAAGATCAACGAATCCCCACCCCCATATTTTATTGTCATCGAAATCAGTGTAATAATCTATTTTTCAATCAAATCGATTCATTACCTGCTCTAGTTGGGGACCTACTGCGGTGCATCTGGAGGATGCTTCATATGCCTCTCCTCAGTGATTTAGTCCACAATACATTGTAGTTTACATAGCACTGTAGGGAACATACTTTTGATTTTATAAAATTATTTTTATCTAATGGCTTGAATTAAAGTTTAAAATACAAAAGTCAAGTATCATAGTTCAGTTGTGATCTAAACAGAAATAATCATTTCGAACACGTCCCTGTCATATCAAAGAACCTATTGTGGATTTTATATGCCGGGCTGCTTTTGCTTGTATGCTAATTGAACTTCTCAAATGCACTTTTGATGTTAGACTGTATAAGGTGTTAACATTAGTTAAAATCGCCTGCTCCTATCGTCATCGAACTTTCCATAATCGATTATCGATATTTATCGAATATACTCCTATATATAACCTATCTAAGAACGCTGTCAAGCACATAAATTACATATTTGTGTGTATTTTTTAAAAAATCAGCCCAGCCGTTTCGAAATTCATAAGGAACGAACCTACACACACAGACAAAATTTCTTTCTTATATAATAGTATATTATGTAAACAAGTACCAACAGTTGCGATTATTCTTATGACTTCAGTGTATTCGGTGGTGAGGCAATCTGTACCGGACACAACATTAAACTTTTTCAGACACTCTTGGATAAGTTGTTCACCCTTAACCAACAGAAAAGCCTCAAAATCTATTTTTGCTAGTCCTTTTCTACTTTTTTCATTTATATCTGTTTCGTTTGTAATTAACTGTCTCCTCACGAGGGCTGGATGTAACGCAAGGGCAGCGAATTGTTAAATCGTCTCAGAGATAAAAGAGTTTCGCACACAAGTGTGGACAAATAGATGACAGGCAACGACTATTTTCTTTTTTTTTCTCTCGGTTCAATGGAGAGGGGCTCTCTGCAAATGGTCTACGAGGGTAAACCTACGGGCCGGATTCGGCCCACAAAGGCATTTTGACCGGCCCGCAAGTCTGATTACCAATGACTATATTTAATGTGAGAGACAACGATTTCCAATTAAATGCTGTTCCTCTGATTCACTCAAGTGAATTTGAATATTATGATCGCAAAAACACGCTCAAAACTCAATTACCTCCATTTCCGCATAAAAATAAAACAACCTTTAACTCACTGGTCAGCGATAAACATAAGACTTCAAAGTGACAAAGTGTTTTCTATTTCATTCCTTATACAGCGATGTGGGAATGCAAGTTGCTGGAATCTTTCAATGGAACATGTTTTTTTTTTATCTTTTGAATAACAAGTTCAAACATATACATCATAATTTCATTCATTTCGCTTCAGGTGTTTTTTTGTTTTGTTTTATTTTAAAGTATTTTGACGTTCCTTGAGGAACACTAATGTTTTAAGTGTTTTAGTGTTTGTTTTTCATTATTTTTAGATTTTCCTTTTTTTTCTGATTTTTCAAAGTTTTGCGAAAGTTTTATAGAGAGGGGACATACATTGAAGCTCAGTCGAGCACTTACCATAAAAGTAACGTCAGAGAAGAGATAGACTTGCAACGTCTCTTCCGTGAGAAAGAGCAAGCAAGAAGGTGAAAAGTCCTTCGCCCACCCTTTCCTTTAATCTATAACAAAACGAGTTATAATAACTAGACAGCAAGTTTGGAAACCATTCTGCCAAGAGAGTATAGGGGAGGGGATCGGTGTTCAATCCTGTTGCAATAATTAACGTGATAATGTTTCGTATAACATTTGGCGTTTTAGGTTTAACAAACGGACCGACACGTGACCGACGTATTTTAATCGGTTGATCGCAAGCACGTGCCAATGGTGTCGACACCCACAACTCTACACCCCTATCCACTTCACGAACACAGTCCCCCTCCCGCCATTTTTTCCTGGTGATGACAGGTGGCGCGATTAAAACAGCGGAAGTGGTCGACTTCGGCTATCACGCGATCGGTGTAATGCAGCCCCCGGGGTTAGGTGTTAGAACGAAGAGATCCACAAAAGAAGAAATAGAAAAGAGTGTGTAGTGGGTGATTGGAAGGGAAATATACATATGTGACAACATAAAATAAAACGGTGAAATGCAAAAAGGGAACAAGTGTTGTTAAGATGCGTCCATATACTCTGCACGTTTAACGATGAAATTCCTATTACAAATTAGAGTGTAACAGACCGACGGATAAAGCCTACTGTATAAATGCTGGGGTGCGTCTGAAATAAATTGCAACCGTTTGATTAGCTATTAGTTTAGCTATCAAAATCATATTTAAGCATGTGTGACAGAGAAAGGAACCGAATAATTAACTAATGATGAGGAGCGAAAAGACACATCTTACAAAAAAGAGAGAAAAGAAGAAAAGGTGAAAAGAAATATATAGATATAGATACCTATAATATTATAAGGTGATATGCTTTATATATATATATATATATATATATATATATATATATATATATACATATATATATATATATATTAGTATTTCAACGGGGCTCAGTTCTTGAATAAACTTTATTGATATATATATATATATATATATATATATATATATATATATATATATATATATATATATATATATCAAAAATCAAAAAACGTCACAGCTCACACAAATAATGAACGCCGCATACCGGTAATCCAAGATTCGAATCTAGGAGTTCTTGTCTGCGGCTTTGCTGCGGCATATTGTCATTGTATAATCATCTCAGATTCAAAATATATCTACATTATATTTTTCTCGGTATGTATGTCTGTTTTTCCATTCTACTTATTTCCAGAGACTACTGAGCCGATCTGGTTGCAATTTTGTATGTGCCGTTGTTATGATAAGGTGCACCAAACTAAGTATAATGATATCCATACAATGCAGAGTTAGGGGTTATTAGAGATCAGTATTTAATGCCAAATTGAGCATATATGTAACTATATTCATATATCAATTTGGCATTAAAGTACCAATTCTATGTAAACGCACTATGACATTTGCCCGTTTTTAACGGTCTAAAAAGAGTATATATATATATATATATATATATATATATATATATATATATATATATATATATATATATATATATACTAGCAAAAGTACCCGTCGTTGACTGGGTTCAATAACAGCCTACAGAAAATGGACTCTGATTTATGAAAGTATGATAGGTTATGAAAAGGAAGGGTTGTAAAGAGATAGCTTCGAATTTGGGGGTATCAAAACCAAATCAAAATATGATGAAAGTAAAAATAAGATAGATAAACCCCATAATTTATTATACCATACCTGTTCATATTGAAACACTTATCACAATATTCTGTGGATCTATATTAAAAAAATCTTGTTAAACTTTGTGACATATTTCCATTCTATGGAGGTCAGGTTCGAATGAACTCTCCATAATTTTATTATACCATATTTCTTCAAACTGAAACATGATTATCAAAGTATACTTACGCAGATAGATATGAAAAGTCTTTATTAAAGTTTGTGCCTATTTCCATTCTATGGAGGCCAGGCGCGAACACACCACATTTTTATTATACCATCCCTATTTAAGTTAAAACATACTTATCAAAGTATTATTATGTACATCTATATCAAAAACACTTGTAAACGTTTTTTTTATTTTTTATTTTTTTTATTTCCATATTTGTGAACCAGGTGCGAACGCAGACCCCACAATTCGATTCCACAATCCTCCTTTAATGATAATATTCGATCCTTATTATTTCGGTTCTAACTAAAAACCGGGAACTATTCCCCTCAATATACAACAATAGCAAGTAATCTATATAGCAAAATCTTTCTTTCATTCGTACATGAAATCATTAGCCGCAAAGATAGGTAGATAGATAGATCGATAGATAGATAGATAGATAGATAGATAGATAGATTTAAACATATATTGTTTAGAAACACGGGGAGTTTAAACAACTTTCTTTTTGATTTTTTCCAACTCACGTATTAATCTTTTTATAATATTATCGAATGTTTGTATGTAGGGTCCATATGTTATATGTTGTTGTTACATATATATGTACATGAGAAAAGGTGGGTAAAGATTACTTGGGAAAAGAATAAATCATTTTGTAAATTCTTGGACAGATTTTGAGTAAATTAATTATCGCATTGAAAGTTATATTCTACAAACCTCAGGAAAACAATATTACAATGGATACTCAAACCAAAATAGAATTCCTCTTAAACATAAATAGAATTAAACTTAAATAGAATTAAACGCTAAAACTTTCAGCGCCAACACTTTCACTCTGCTCTACAAAAATGCACTCTTTGTTTTTAATCCGTTCTCTATATTAAAGTCAGTTGGTTTCCACACATGCAAATTAGTTATTCAAATATGTAACAGTGAAACGCTATTTTAATATAAATTTTTTTTTTTCGATTTTCAATACTTATTGGGTGAATTTCTGTAGAAAACATATCTAAGATCACTGCCAGACATATAAATTGGCTTTGTGTGAAATTTGCTAAAGATAGGCTCAGCCGTTTCGGAACCTATATGGAAGGAACTCTCACACACACACACACACACAAAGTAATTTTTCTATAACAGTAAATTATGGCTTGGTTTGATATTTTTGCGGCATATCAACCATTTGGGGGAGTCATTTAATGATAACGTGCGATACCAATTTTAAGCAATTCATTGTATACATTCAATTAAAAACACATTCAATTAAAAACATATTCAATTAAAAACACATTCAATTAAAAACAAGTTGCTATGCTACTCATAGGTAGAAGAAAATTACGGGTTTATAGCACACTCACGGAGGAAAGTGTCTAAGTTGATACAATAGGACCAACAGGATAGGAATTCAACGTGGTTGATTACATAGTTCACGACGGTATCCATCATGCTAATTGCGCACTAAACAGTTTGAATTCTCATAAAAAGGTGGCACTAAATCATAATAAAAAGACATATTTGAGGCATGTTTAATGCATGTAAATTTGAATTCAATCTGCCATCACATGCCAGTATCTAGTTCCGACAGATCACAACAAACGGCCCAGAACTGCTTGTTATGTTCACGATATTTTTAGATTAGTACCGGTCTTCATCGTTCTAGGTCGATTTTTACATATAGCACCTGGAATTCTCAAATGGTCACTCTTCTAAATACATTGTAATAACGCAGAGGCTATCTGTGATGAGTCACCTGCTGCCACCAAATAAGAATTTCTGAAGATAATGGCTTCATGACCTAAAATGCACCAAACAATGACGTTTTTTTATTTGTTTTTATTTTACTTTTCAAAACTCAATCATGTACAAAGTTACAACTAAAACGTTTCCTCTACAAAACAACTACACCAAACACCATGAATAAATATTAAAATATGAAGAACTATAAGCATAACACTTTTGTTTCCAAAATACACGAAATCGTCATTAAATAACAGGAAATGTGTAAAACAAAAAAAAGCCAAATAGCATGAATAAGTATTTGAATACATAAAAAATGGAGCATAAAATCTTTTTTCAAACATCAGTGGATTCGGAATTAAATAACGCAAAAAGGGTTGATATGCCGTAAAACAAAACAAGCGAACAAGCAAATTATGATTAGACAAAAATGAAATTCAAGACCAGCAATATTTATACTTGTGTTTTTCAACCATTTATTATTAATCCAACCATGGGGTAGATAATGACAATCATAAGCACTTCACTGCCATCACAAAAAAAAATGCCCTTTTCTCTACCCTGCAACCTCTCTCCCACAGAAGAGACGTTGCGAGCCTATCCTTGTTTTATCGTTATTTCCATGGCAGGTGCTCGTCTGAACTCCAATCTCTGGTCCCCCCTCGCCAATCTTTCACGAAAAACACCCGTCTAGCTGAATCCACTGTCAAAAGTTTCCCCCACTCTTTATCTGTGCCTAAATCAAAACGCAGATTCCATGAACAAAGGTTCTTTCTTAGAACTGCACGCCTGTGGAACTCTGTTCCGTCTGCCTGCTTCCCACCGGACTACAACTTGGATGTTTTACAGTCCAATGTTAACAAATTCCTAATGAACCGCCCCCTTTAGTAAACACTTCATCAAATCTCCACACTAACGTAATGTACTTGCAATAACCCTTATCCCTGAGTGGCTTCCGGGCCTTGATAAGTGGTGATCACTGTGTAAAAAAAACAAAAAAATACTAGGTTATCAATTTGCTACAAGCAAAATACGATGGAATTGCCAAATGATTATAAATACAAAATCAAAAAAGCCAAAAATCTTTTTATATTTTTTCTTTCCTTTATAATTGGCTAAAGTAATTGGGTTTCAAACAAAATTATTTTTATGTAAAAAAAGAGATAAAAACACTATATTTGATTTTGATTTAAAACAATCCCATCTAGTATAGTAAGTGATTTCTATTATTAAAATACCTATGAATGCAGAAATAACAAAAAACACGTTTTTATACTACAGAAATTATTACTTATCCTCAAGCGTCCTTCAAAAAAAATCATTATGATAGGGAGACGGGACTAATCGACACTAATAAAAATCTTTAAAATCAGGGGAGATAATTCAATCTAAATTTATGCCAGTGTGAAAAGAGTGAATACAATTTTCATATTAACTGAGTTTCAGATTTATTCAGTAAAAAGTAGCAACTCCAATTAAAGTTCATAATTAATAAATTGGAATAGATAAGTTGATATGCTGATGAGGTGAATCGTAAATGTTTGCCAAGTTTTATTCTGATGCAATAATGATAAAGATTTTTTCAAAACACATGGATAAAAATTGTTAAGTCTTCATTTTTCTTTATTTATTATAAAATATCTCCATATAAAATATTTGGATTGTAGAAATTCCCCTCGGTTTGCAACAACAGATGCCACATACAAATTTATTATGTCTAAACTATTAGTCACGTATATAACTTTAGAACGACGTTTTAGGTACATTTAGTCGTTATAATAAAATCCTACATTTCATTTTCGGAGCAAAACCATCACAATCGCAACCATATTTAAAGAAAGTAGTTCCTTTTTTCCCCCTATAAATATCAAGTTCTCCTACCGCCCCCAGTCAACACCGGAAGGAAATATACACATTATACATATATTATGCTTGCACCCTTCGTAATTGGATCATAAACTCATAGACATAACAATCTTTTCCTTTTCAACTTCAAAAGTAATAAAGTTTCCTTAGACTAATTCCGTTAATTCTGATTGGCTAAGCTCTGACTATTCCTATATTCCAGATTAACGGTGTTCGCATGCTAAACGAACACTAATATACCATTCAAGTATGGCGCCGCAATGGTACGTACGTACGTACTTTTGCGCTCTGAGTAAATTGTTGCGTTCATTTTCTTACATTTTATGGCATCAAAAATATCCACACAAGTTTTCATTTTCTCTCTCTCTCTCTCTCTCTCTCTCTCTCTCTCTCTCTCTCTCTCTCTCTCTGTATATATTCTTCCCAACTCTTTCTCTCTCCCTCTATCGCTCGCTTTTTACATTTCGTTTTATGCCGAAAAGAAAACAATTCATGACGATGCCGAAATCAAAACAACAAACGTTTCACGGCGTCAAAATTATTTACAAAAATGTTTATTTCTTCTCTCTCGTTCGTACGATTTGTACATTTCTATTTATGCCAAAAAAAAACAACTATTATACGGCGTCAACACGACCTACAACAGTTTTTATTTCCTCTCTCTCTCTCTCTCTCTCTCTCTCTCTCTCTCTCTCTCTCTCTCTCTCTCTCGCGTGTGTTTTTCTCACTCTCTCTCGTTCGCTCACTTTTTACATTTCTTTTAATGCCGAAAAACAAAAAACAAACATTTCGCGGTGTCAACATAATCTACAAATTTTTTTAATTCTTTGCACGCTCGCTTTGTACATTTCTTTTTATGCAGAAAAGGAACATTTTACGGCGTCAACACTAATTACAACCGTTTTATTTCCTCTCTCTCTCTCTCTCTCTCTCTCTCTCTCTCTTATCTCTCTCTGTTTCCCTCGCGCGCTCTGTCTCTTTTGCTCTCTCTCTCACTTGCTCGCTTTTTACATTTTTGCTCTCTCTCTCTCTCTCTCTCTCTCTCCCTCTCTTTCTTTCTCTCTCTCTCTCTCTCTCTCTCGCTCGCTTTGTTCATTTCTTTTTATGCTGAAAAAAAACATTTTACGGTGTCAACACTACCTGCAACAATTTTATCTTCTTTCACTCTCTCACTCTCTCTACATCTCTTTCTATCCTTCTCTCTCTCTCTCTCTTGCTTGCTTTTTACATTTTTGCTCTCTCTCTTTCTCTCTCTCTCTCGCTCGCTTTGTACATTTCTTTTTATGCCGAAAAAAAAACATTTTACGGTGTCAGCACTACCTACAACAGTTTTATCTTCTTTCACTCTCTCTCTCTCTCTCTCCATCTCTTTCTCTCCTTCTCTCTCTCTCTCTCTCTCTTGCTTTTTACATTTGTTCAAATGCCGAAAAAAACATTTTACGGGGTCAACACTATCTACAACAGTTTATCTCCCCTCTCTCTCTCTCTCTCTCTCTCTCTCTCTCTCTCTCTCTCTCTCTCTCTCTCTCTTTCACTCTCCCTTTCTGTATATATTTTCCCAACTCCCCTTCTCTTTCACACACACACTCTCTCTTTCTCTCTCCCTCTCTCGCTTGCTCTTCTCTCAATCCGATTATTATAAGAGATAAGGAAAACATTCCGCAAATAAATAAATACCTAACTATTTTCTTTATATATTAACTTACGGATATTTTTCTATAAATTTAAAATAAAAACAGTTTGCCACACTAATCCCTTCTTTTTAAAAAAAGGAATTTGTTTTTTTTGTGGGGGTTTCCATTTAGATAAACTGAACCACAGCAATGCGTGGCCGGGTACGGCTAGTTAATTATATAAATATTGTTAACGATTGCAGCTTATATTATATATTCTCTACCAGAGCCGATTATTAAGAAAATTCATAAAGAAGATTATAACATTCATTTATTACAGAAGATCGTAACATCAACGGTACCTGTATTGTTCTATAATACACACACATATAAATGACAAAAGTCTATATTCTAAAATTCAACATGTTGATCATCTTACCGTTTATTTCTTTAAATACGTTTATAAATGGAACTGTCTGTGAGAGAGAATCTATAGACTCGGAAACGGCTGGTTTGTTTTTCTTTAATTTCACACGAAAGTACTTGATGTGTCTGGGGGTGTTCTTGCAATTAAAGATTTGGACCAAAGTTAATACTTTTATACAAAGTAACATAACTTTTGTATTTGATACGTTTTATCACCGCACTAAAAGAAAGGCTTAGCCTATAAAATCTACTGTAGATTCTTTTATAAGACAGGGACGCGTTCGGAATTAATGTTTCTGTTCAGAGCACCATTGGACCATGATACATGACATTTGCATTTTACACTTTAAGTTGAACCAGTTTTTACAGATAATTTTATTAAATCAATTGTGGATTCTCTACAGTGCAATGTGAACTTTTTCCCGGTACACTGCAGGGGGTGCCTTACTAGAGCAATCAATCAATTGATTTGATTTAAAAATAAGCGATTTTACAGATTTCGATGACGATAAAAATATGGGAGGGATGAACATTTGTTGATCTTCATTCAATACCGGCCAACATAGAATTTCCCTGCTAGTATATATATATAATGGAAAAGCGAGAAAAATACCTAAAATGGTCAGGTACCATTTTTAGTTAATTTCTTTGGTCTTGAATTACAAAACGTTGTATAATTGCTTTGTTTTGATTTTTTATTTATTCATACCTTCAGATTTCTGTCATGCTTTTATAATCTAGAATTTTCTACAAATTCCTGTAATGAGTTTTGATGAAAATCGAAATAAGGATTCTAGACATAAGATTTAATAGCATTATATCATGATTTTATCTTCAACATAGCACTTGTAGAAACCTGTTCTAGAAACTAATTTTACCCGTCCTAGAGAGAGTATTATTCTAAAACTAAATATTCACTCCTTTTCCCACTGACGCTCGGATTTTCATTTTTCTCTAGCTGAAATGGACGACGCTTCCCGTGATTAGACCCCTGATAAACGTTCAGTGTTAACTTTCACTCTAAATCTAAGGCTGCTGGAAAAATAGTTGAACTATTCTATCGATCCACAAAATATCTCACTTCTGAGGCAATCTTTAACTATCATGAGGCAGGTACAAGGTGCCTTAAATAAGTTTCCCGACTATCTTCGTACGGACACTTTAATTGATAGTACATATATGAAACTCTAATCCTTTGAGAAATAATCTCCACCGGGAGCAATGTACTTGTTGTACCGTTCCAACAACTGAAAGGCCCCATGGAAGTTCTCTTGTGTGAACGTGTCAATAATCCCTCATCTCCACAATTGTCTCATAACGACAGCCTCTAAGGTTTTCTTTGGACTTAGGGAATAAGCGAAAGTCACAGGGAGCAAGATCTGGGCTATACGGAGGGTGGGGAACTGTCTTGATGCTCATCTTCGTCAAATTGTCTCTGGCTAGGTGGAGTTATAGACTCGTGCAGTCGCGCAAATCTTCCGCATCTTCAGTTTCTCGCGAATAATAGTGTGTACAGTTCCCACACTGACATCAAACTGTGCACTTATTGTCTCTATAGACACACGACGGTCCTTATCCATGAAATTGTTTATTTGGCAAATCAACTCTGGTGTTTTAACTGCCTTACTTCTCTCTCTCTCCCTGCCTCACAGACTCCCTTGAATCTCTTATGCCACTCAAAAACTGATTTCGATTCATGCTAGATGGTCCAAATGCCTGAGGTATTTCATACGTTTCTCTAGCATGTTTTCCAAGTTTAAAACAGAATTTTATTGCATATCGATCTTCTAAAGTGTCCTCACGTCCAAATTGTATATTTGAAATTCACCAGCTATGAGAATCAGGCTTAAGTAAGGTATATTCCAATTCCTGTTGTAGCTGTTCATTTGAACCTGAAATCATAGAAATTGGACAATCATCTCATAAGATGTATAGCAATAACATACTGAATTTTCAAGAGTTTACAACAATTTTAAATGCATATACAAAAAAATCTGGAAACTTATTGAAAGCACCTTGTATGTCCTAAAGTGAAGACTATTACTACATCTGTAAAAGGTGTTGCTGAGACCACTTTTGATGCAGTAAAAAATCAACCGCGATGGACAACTTCGGTGTGCCAAGTTCGAGTCCAGTTCGTTCTACAGAAACGCTTTCATTTAGGGACGTTTGCAACTTTCAAGTGGTCCTTCCCATAAGTACTCGATATTCTTCTAGACAAAATTCTTAATAGAAAGATATCGGGGAAATGAATGCCAACAAAATCATCATGAATGGTGCTCAACAAACAACAGACAATACAGAGAATAAAAACAATTCTTTATATAAAAAAGTTAACATTTCACGAGAATTTGGATTTTTTTCATGAAATTGCATTATTAGCAGCTTAAAATAATTTCAAATATGAAAACAGTGATTTTTAAAAGACAAACTTGTTTATATGCAACCAGCTGTACGGGGGACACCCGACTTTGCCCGTCGTAAAATACGCTTAAATATGATATTTTGATTTGTTCAGATTTCGTATATATTATTATAGAGTCGCGATTTCAAAAGTAAAAAGTAAGTATTTGGGTGTCATCAGCTAGAATCGAAACTGGAAGCAAAGGTGTAGCACCCAAAGCTGGTGACGTTTCCACTGTATAAACGGATTAAAAATTTAAAATAAACTAAGATTAATGTACAAAATGTACAACGATTTTTTTTTTAATTTTGGCCCATTTTTGCCCCATTAACAACTATTTAAACCAGCTAAAGACCCATAAAAGAATGGTCCATAAAAATCCAATCATTTGAGGCCCCTAGCCCCCATCTGCGACTTTTAGTTTCGGAGGAGATAGAGTTTGAAAATATGGAGACAGACAGATATCTAGCCTTTTATATATCAGTTTATACAGTGAGTGGATGCCACCATCCGAATAATTAGTGGTTGAAACAAGATCTGAGTATGGATTTAAAAATGTTTACAACTCCTTATTTTTACTTATCACTGAAAATAGGGCAGATTGCTTCTTGGATGTAAAGGGCAATTATTTGGAATGATATCTACAGGGACACATTATAAGGAGTTTTGCAGTTTATTTAAATGTCTGCATGTCAGTACAGACAGAGAAGCAGGACACTGGGAGGGAATTCCAAAGTTTAGCAGTTCGAAGGAAAGAAACTAGAAGTAATAGGCTTTCCGACATTTCGAGACTTCTCCAGTGAAGGGATAGGATTTTGCAGGAGAGGGGTTTTCGTTTATCTGGTTAGTCGAGGGTGTTTACGTCGAAGGGGCTCAAGTGCTACGAGTTCGTAAAACAGATAAAGAGATGCAACATTGGAGCTTGGTTGATAATGCCGAACCTATTAGATTGGATAATCTTTTTTTGGACCCTTTCCAAGAGGGAAAGACTAGAGGTGGATGCTCTAGCCCAGATGTGGTAACAATACTGTATGCATGGACGAATAGTGGCTTTGTAGAGGTACAGAATGCTATCAGATGTGATTAATTTTGAAGTACGGTAGGGAGACTGTACTTTCTTTACGGCAGCCTTGGCAATGTCTTCAATGTATGTGTTCCAATTCATGTTCTGAAGAGCCCTCGGATAGCGTGTTAGTAATGGCAGTTTGTGGTTGAAAAAGTATTGCTTAAAATAGTGTATAGTTTACTATATTATTATTGATGGTTTTTATTAGTTTTAACTTATTTTACGGTTAATTTCTCTTTGATAAAATAAATGAAAACTAAATTATTCAAGAAATTAAAAATGTATTTGATAGAAACTGTTGTATGTTTCGTTTAAGTTTATCATTGGCGCATGCGTGATTAGCATTATTTTTGTTCAAAATTTAAAATGAAATATTGCTTAGCATAAAAATAGCACTTTGCTTGGATTTAAAAATGAATTTTGCTCAGAGAAAAATAGCATTTTGCTTGGATGACAATACGAGGGGCGTACAATAAGTAATGCCCCTGGCCCACTTCCAGTTGTCTGAGCTACCTGAAATTTTGCATGTGCAATGGTTTATATCTCTACGGGTTGTGTGGCAAATTACAGCTCTGAACTAATTGTGGTTTCTGTTTTACAGGTGTTTGAACTGATTCAGGTGTGAAATGGAGCCTGTTGAATGTCGAGCAGTGATCCGGTTTTTGTATTTGAAAGGACGCACACCACAAGACTTTTGATGAAATGAAAGAAACTTATGGTGATAATGCCCAATCATATGACCTTGTAAAACGCTGGCATCGTGAATTCAAACATGGCCGGAAGTCTGTGGAAACACCTTCCAAACCTGGTCGCCCCCCTCTGCCATTGATGAGGCATCTGTCCGTCAAATTGAGGCTGCCATTTTGGAAGCTCGGTGCATTACTATTCGCCAGATAGCCCAAGATGTCAAGATTAGTACAGGGTCTGTGGAAACTATTATTCATGACTATTTGCATATGCATAAGGTGTCTGCCAGATGGATTCCCAGGTTGCTCACACCATTCCAGAAGCGAGAACGCGTCGAGTGCTCGAGGATGAATTTGAAGATGTGCCAAGATGAGTCAAAGTTTTTCAAAAGACTAATTACACAGGATGAAACCTGGGTTCATCACTATGATCCAGAGACCAAAGTCCAGTCAATGCAGTGGTAGCACTTGGACTCACCACCTCCAAAGAAGGCAAGGTTGCAGCCCTCCGCTGGCAAGGTCATGCTCACAGTCTTTTGGGACCAGGACGGAGTAGTAATGACAGATTTCCTGGCAAAGGGTACCACAATTACAGGAGCCTATTATGCTTCACTTTTGAGGAAATTAAGGGAAGCTATCAAAATCAAGAGGCAGGGCAAGATCAGCAAAGGTACCCTCCTCCTGCAGGACAACGCTCCGGTCCACAACTCGCGTGTTGCCAGATCAAAAGCGCGGGCGTGTGGGTATGAAAGCCTGTCCTATCCTCTCTACTCTCCTGGCCTTGCACCCTCTGACTTTCACCTCTTCCCAGCCATGAAGTTGTTTTTGAAAGGAAAGCGTTTTCCAGATGATGCAGCCTTGATTTCTGAAGTCACGTCGTGGTTGGAGGACCAACCTGGGATGTTCTACAAAAATGGTCTCCAGAGCTGCATCAAACGATGGGAGAAATGAATAACTCTGGGTGGTTCCTATGTAGAGAAAGAATAATAACTGTGCCAAGTTTCGTTGCTCTACTACTATGGGAAGTAGGTCAGGGGCATTACTTATTGTACACCCCTCGTAGAATTTTTTTAGTTTAAAATAGTATTTTGCCTAAGTTTTAAATGGCATTTTAAATGCGTCCGCGTATCTCTATAAGAATCTATGTCTGGGTAATGTTTAAAGGTCGCGATCAGAAAAAGCAGAAGAAAAACTCTGCATAGGCATTAAAAACTGTTATATCTTGTTTTTGTTAAATATTATTAATTTATATTATTATTCATACATATTATTAAATGAGGAATCATTTCGAATTAAAATTCGAATTTTGTCTTAAAAAAAACAGACATTAAATTAAATTCCGTGTTTTGATTTAGCTTATTCACATAACAGTGACACATCTCAAACGTGCTTTTCTCAATTTACATCTATAATACTAACTGTATTTTGAATGCAAATTATTTCTCCTGTAGTAATATTAAACAAAAACAGTAATATAAAACCAGGTTTAATGTCGATACAGAATTTTTCTCGCGTTTTTTTTTTTGACCGCAACCTTTAAACATTGCCACTCTGTCTGTCCAGCCATTTGTCACGTATAAACTTGAAATAGGTTTTTCATCTTTAAACGCGCAGATTGAATGGGCCAATTGTACGAATACCGGTTGTAGTTCTATATTATTTCTGTTTCTAAAAAGATATTGCTTCTCTCTCCTATTATGTTTCCCCCTATATATATATATATCTCACACACGCACACACACACACACATACACATTCTCTCTCTCTCTCTCTCTCTCTCTCTCTCTCTCTCTCTCTCTCTCTCTCTCTCTCTCTCTCTCTCTATCTATCTATCTATCTTTCTATATATCTGTCTATCTCCCCCTCTGTCTCTCTCTTTATATATATATATATATATATATATATATCGCTCTCTCTCTCTCTTCATCTTACTCCTCCCTCTCTCTCTCTCTCTCTCTCTCTCTCTCTCTCTCTCGCGCTCTCTCTCTCTCTATCTATCTGTCTATCTCCCCTCTCTGTCTCTCTCTTTATATATATATATATATATATATATATATATATATATATATATATATATATCGCTCTCTCTCTCTCTCTCTTCATCTCTCTCTCTCTCTTTCTATCGCATACACACATGTCTACCTACATCTATCTTTTTGCTCCCTTGTTTCCGGTGAGCAACTTGCTACTTATGAATCGCACGTGTCCCGGATCAACATGAAAAAGAGGATGTTGTCATGTGAATTCAAAATCCCCGTAGGCCCTGCTTCAGAGTCCAGTTATCACTAATCGCTCGCTTCTCCCTGCTATCCACTTATCCTTTCAATTTATCGGGTCGTCTAGAAATTTATTAGCGTTTTATAAAAGACGTGAATAAAACAAATGTATTCGTATTACAATAATTATTCATGTATAATAGCTTTTTTTTTTTTCGGAACTTTTAATCTCTTTACGAGCTTCATAAGTAGTTGATCTTCCAAATATCATTATCCAACTCTAACGGTCTTCCACGGTGATTTACGTGTTCTTTCTTACTAATGTAATATCAATGCCAAAAAAAGATAAAGCTTAATGAGATGAAGGGATCATTTATTGAACCATGAATAATATTATGAAAGGATTTAAAATGATGTATATTATGAACAAAATTTGATAACTTATTGGGACTGTTCATGATAAATAATTGTTGGTATTGGATGTTGAAACAGTTGCGTAGTAGTGTGTTCCGTACATGGAAACTTCTTTGGAAGAAATTTTGTTCATGGAAATTCCGTTTTATATTAGATAAATGGAGAAATAATGCAAAGTTCTTTGTAATTATTGCTGAGAGACAAATTCCACAGAAACACAAGAGCACAGATAAACCTATACCAAGTGTATTTAAATTATACATATCACCATTCGCCCATGCATGGCGTATTGTTGCCACATCATGGCTGATGCGTCCACCATTAGCATCTTTCCTTTGACAGAATCCAAAAAGAGTCTCGAATGTAATAGGCCTCCGCAGTATCAACCAAGCTACAACCTTTGTCCTATCGCAGCTATGCTGCACCCCTGTGCCTGTTTTACATGTACTTTAATGGAATGTGCTCTGATGAACTCTTTGTACTTGTGCCCTCTCGTCGTTTAGCAGCAAGATCTCACCCCTTCAATATAGAGGTCTATAGATGCCGTAAAGCCTGTTGCTCTAAGAGCCTCGGATTGCTAGACTTTGAAATTCAGTCCATGCTTCTCTGACTGTACTAACATGCAGAAGTTTAAATGTAATGTGAACAAATATCTTGCTCTTCTACTTACATAGTCCCCTGTAGATAGAGTTCTAAATAGTAGCCCCTTACGCCCAAATAGTAATATGCCTTATTTAGGTTGAACAAGAGTAAGTTATTCACATCCTCTCTTGTATATAGATTTTACTCTTAGAACTCGACGAGACTCTTTTTCCGTGGCTAACACTTGATTTTCGTATAAAATACATACATGTCCAAGTGATCTGTCAAGATTACATCTCAAACATTGAGTTAGTGAAGAACAATAACTTTCCTCTCCCCAAGTGTCACTTAAGTATATTACAGGTTATTGTAACCTTTTGTTGGTCTTGTCGGATTTCAGTATAAGATTCCATCTAGTCACTAAGATAAGGTGCACTATGCCTCGTATGAGTCAGTATGTAGCTTTGCTGAGGGAATCTCATTTTTCTTCGAATGTTATTTTGAATCTTTGTTTACTTGTCGAGTGAAGCATCATAATGTCAGGTTGATCTGCAAAATTCCCGTAAGGTTGGACTTCAGAGACTTTTATTGCATTTCTCTTTTATTCAGTGGAAGTTTTCAGAAACCAAGAGGCCTATTCCTGTGACTAACACTTGATCTCTATATGAGGTACATGAATATTTGAATAATCCATTAAAGAGTTCCATTATCTTGCGAAAGTTGAATTAATACAAAAATTTTAAACATTAATTTCTACCCTCAATCGACCATTTAATTATGTTATAGTATATATTTCTTGTGGTCTCTTGGTTTAACAGATTCCAGAAAAAGAATTCATCTAGTTTAGTGGAATATCCTGCTTAGTGTTCTTACTAGAGACAACATCACTTGGAAAAGGTGCAATGTACATTTCTCGTATAAGCCAGTGTGTATTGCGTCACAGTACCGGAAATTATGTCGCTATTAAAATTAAAACATATCTGGACTAACTTTAAAACAAATTTAAAAGCCAAAAAAATCGGCTAAAGTTAAAAGAAATGCAATTTTATGTGGATTATTTTAGATAGCGATTTAAAAGGAGGCTAGAACAAATTATAAAAACACAAAATGATTATAAATAATAGAAACATAATGAAATGTGATTTCAATTTTATCGTTTTAAAAACGGTTCATTTTTGGATATCATCTAGTTTTATTTCCCTTGCGACATTTTATACTATAACACTACGGATGTATATAAATTTTCTAGTGCATCAGGTTTTTCATAGAATTACCTCCGAGTTGTTTGTTTGTTTGTTTTTTGTTTTGTGTTTTGTTTTTTCTTGGCAGATCCTCTTTAGATGTGGCAACAGTACTCAATCTTAGGATATATAAAAGTTGGCTCTTGTATAAGGAGAGAATTGCGTCCGAAGTGAGATACTGCATGGAGCCGTAGAATGGTCAACCGTTTTCTAATCAATTTCGGTAACGGATCTGTTATAAGTTTTTATTTCAGATCAGGAGGAAATGTTTGGTCCCAGAAGTTGTTCAAAGTAGGGTGCTTCCTCAACAAAAGAGCTGTTCATTTCAACTGGGCCTAAGTGAGGATTAGATTTTGCTGTTTCGTTTGGGATGCATTACATGTAACTAATATTTTTTTACCCCATTATATCACGCATTCAAAGTCGGAGGAGAGAGAGTCAGAAAGATGTTAGTCTTTGCCGGCCTCCGAAGTGCTACCATATATGATAGTATCGTCTGTATAAATATTGACGAATGATTGTAGAAGATGAGTTGAGAGATCGTGGTGAAGATCAGGATGTATCCTCCAAGCACGCCAACGTTAATACTGTGAACTTCGGATTTCTGCTCACCAACGACTACTTAAATAAACCTATCGGAGAAAAAGCATTTGATGGTTTAGTTGAAGGAATCTATTGTCTGCTCTATCACAGGGAGATTTTCTCCCACATAGTATCGCCTCTTCCAGAAGTTGCAATGGAGTAACCCCAATCGTCTCATCCCTTTGGAAGGGGCATTGATTCAGGTCCAGTAGCTTAATCGAGTAATGTCGTAAGTCCGTTCATAACCATTTTTGCGCCATACAAGTGCCCCCTTTGTGATGGAGCTGAATTTCAAGCCCATCTCTTGTCACATTTTGACTTTAATGAGAAGTGAGATAAATTCAGAGTGTCTACAGACTTTAAAATATACCCAGCAGGGTCAAATCCCACCGCTGTCGAGTGATTCAGAAGGAGGTAATCTCGAATCTACGACTGGACGCATATCATAACACTGGCCATTAACCCTAACCCTAACCCTAACGTTGAACATTGCGCATTGTATCATGTTGCTATAATCAACTATTTTCCACACGAGGCAAAACAATTCGAAATCGTCTCCACTTCACGAGGATCTTCTTATGCAGTAGAAATTGATAGCTTCACGAAACGCAATGTAACTATGGCCACGGTAAATATAAACCGTGATATCGACACAAACAATGTCAAAAATAATATCAAAATAATTGGGTGTATTGTCACTAAAAGTTGGAAGAAGTTTGATGGGTAGAATATAAACAGAAACATTACACCATCAATAATACAAACACACACAAACATACACACGTATACAAATACACACACATATACAGCAGAGTGATATATATATATATATATATATATATATATATATATATATATATATATATATATATATATATATAAGTGCTTATGACAACTGAAGAAAACAGTTGTTGACGTCTATTATAAATTTAAAAAATTTTTATTATTCTTTGTCAGGGGAAGCTTTTGTACCCCCAGTTAACTTAATAAAAACGCAATCATTATGAAATACGTTTTTTTTTCAAAAGCGTATACATGCGTGCACACACATCTTTACACACACACACGCACGCACACACACACACACACCTATATATATATATATATACATATACATATATATATATACATACATACATACATACATATAAGCCTCGTATATATATATATATATATATATATATATATATATATATATATATATATATATATAACGAATCCAATAAAGAAAATAGTAGAAAAAGCGGATCGACTAAAAAATACAAATAAATCATTTAGTTGTTACCAAAACATAAGTTTATTTCGAGATTTAATTAAATAAATATATTTCTTTTTCTTTTCTTCTTCGCCCACTTTCTTCAACGTTTCTAATTTTGGAAAGTTTTGAAATAAATATGTTTCCGCCATTTCTGTATTCTTTCATAAAGAGAACAAAATATAAAATCGCATCATATAAGTTTCTTGCATAATGTGATAGATAGATATATTTAAACATCTTTAATTATTTAATATTCACGAGTTATGTAAAACTCAAGTTAAAATATAAATATATAAATACTTCTAGGAAGCAACTAGTAAGGACAACTAGCTATATATATATATATATATATATATATATATATATATATATATATATGTATATATATATATATATATATATATATATATATTACAAGTGAAAATTACGAGCATGAAAAGTAATATGGTTAAGCTTAAACATGGAAAAGTAAAGGTCTAGTTGTTAAAACTGGAAAAGAAAAGGACAAGATATTCTAATAAAAAATATAATAAATTTATAACCTAACATATTGCAGTATTAAGAAATGTTTTAATTCAATTTATAACATTATATAATCAATTCTTAATGCTGCAATTTAAATAAATGGTTTTCGTTTTGAGAAATCACCCTGCCTTGACAAGCTTCTGGGTCTGAAGCTTACTCCTGAAATGGGGAGTTGCTGTTCTGATCCCCCTGTTTTATCTTAACAGGTTACTAAATTGATTTCGAGATCTAGTGGACCATATGCTACTGGTACCATGTAACCCAGTTCTACCTGCCTCATGGTCGGGCCACCGGCGACTAAACTGGTTCCCCCACCAGACCAGAGGACGGTGGCTAGTCTCCCTAAAGGATTAAAAACAAGGCCTTCCAAAAGGCGAATGACCCCTTTTTCGAGGTCAACGGCCAACTAGTACCATGTGTGTTTGTGTGTATGTATGTGTGTGTTGGGGTGGAGAGGGCTCCCGTAAGCCGTGGTGAAAGCAACTTTTCTAGGAGAAGCAAATCTCTGATCAAAAAACCATAAAGCGGGAGACCAGTACTCGCATTAAGCTGGTCTGCAGTTTAACTTGTTGCTGGCTATCTTGCCCTTGCTTGTTTCTGGATCTCAACATTTTGAACCGAGAGAGAGACTTAGCTGTCGTACAAAGTTAAAACTCTGTAACATTATTTGTGTATAGATACTCCCTCAGGCATTTGTCTATTAAAATGGTCCTGTGTCGATGGAAGTCATTTTTAGGCTCATTTAAGTGTCTGAGGGAGTGGCATTCGTCTGACAAGACGTTGCAATCATCATATATATATGTGTGTGTGTGTGTGTGTGTGTGTGTGTGTGTGTGTGTGTGTGTGTGTGTGTGTGTTTTATATTTAAATTTCATTAAAAAATATAATTTTCAAAAGTAGAATTTATTGTTTGAACAAAGAATACAATATTTAAAGTAATTTCCCTTATCCGTGGATTTTCGATATAGGTTCATCTCAGAGGAAAATCATTAGCAAAATATTTATTCTGGTTTGATATAGTTCTACTATTTAGCACATACAGTGAAAATATATTAAAGATAAAAATCTTTAAAAGGCCATAAATAAAAGAAAAAGATTGAAACAAAAGAAGGATATGGAATTTAGGTATCCTGATAAAATGGCAGACCTGGAATAGAACAGAAAGATGTGTTTAGGTTCAGATTGATTGAAGATTGCGAAATTGAAGATAAAGTTAAATTATGTTCAATCAAGTAAGCTGATTAAAAGGCAACATTCCTTTGCGGGCGTAGATTTTTGATGAATTAAGTCCTATTTTGTAATGTATAGTCTGTAGAAAGACGTTCCATCTAAAAAAAAAAAATAATATTGCCTCCCAAAAATATTTTGAAAAACTTGAAACCACAAGATTGGTTGATCTGCAGTCTAATTTATTTCCTTATTTGAATATATATATATATATATATATATATATATATATATATATTGACTGGCGTACAGGCGGAGGGGTTTCAATTCTGGCTTGAGGTAGTTGCCTGTCTAGCCGCACTGTGAAAGGGCGAAACAGTACTGTATATGGATGACTATAATGCTCCTCATCTTGAGTTGAGCATATTGAGAAGTGATACACGAATTACCATTAGCATATAAGCGATGCTCTTCGTGTTAACAAATCGAGCTTAGGCATTTCGGACGATGTCAAAACATCGTTAAGCTTACGACTCGTTCAGCAACCGCCGATTAGCGTAATGGTTAGGAGCCTTGACTGTCGTACAGACGGTCGGGTTGCAATCCTCGCTTGAGGTAGTTACCTGTCTACCCGCACTGATGAGCTGCGAAACAGTACTGTATGTGGATCACTGTATATATATATATATATATATATATATATATATATATATATATATATATATATATATATATATATATATATATGGGAATTAACTGTCTTTAAGCACTCTTTATATATGAAATACAAAATTCAAACTTTAACGTTTTAAGACCAAAACTACTTCAGATATTTCTTTTACTAAATAAATATATTTATTTAAACCAATTCAATATTTCGAATTATAAAAACTTCTTCATCAGAAAACTCCAGGTGCTTTTTACTTTTATTCTAATTTTTACGCTGCATAGCGGCGATAATCCTTGGGACGTCTTAGGATATTGTTGAAGTCTTGAATGTCGATTACAGTGTGAGAGTCGGTCAAGTTTTGGTCATAAAACCACAAAAAAAAAACACCTCGATTTTTCTGATGAATAATTTGTTATATTGAATATTGAATTTAATAAATAAATGTATTTATTTAAAAATAAATGTTTGCACTTGTTTGCGTTTTAAAACGTTAAAGTTTGAATTTTGTGCTTCATATATGAACAGTACTAAAAACGGTGAATTCCTGTATTATATTACACATGCGTTAACTGAAGCTCACATTGTAATGAACATTCAAGGCTTCGACGACATCGCTATGCAGCGTAAAAATTAGAAAAAAAGTAAAAAACAGCTAGATTTTCCTGATGAAGAATCTATTATAATTCGAAATATTGAATTTGTCTTAATAAATAAATATATTTATTTATTTTAAAAATGTCTGTCTTAGTTTTGGTCTTTAAAAAATTTCTGCCCTAGTTTTGGCCTTAAAACCTTTAAAGTATTAATTCCATGTATATATATATATATATATATATATATATATATATATATATATATATATATATATATATATACTAGCAAAAGTACCCGTCGTTGACTCTTGATATATATATATAGGAACCTCGTTTCTTATCGTTGAGTACTTTCGGTCAATTTAGCTCTTATGCGCACATCATCATATAATGATTAGATCACTGTGACAGACATAAAAACGCTTTTAAAAATAAATGTTTAAATTCAACAACATTTCTTGCGGTTAACGGTAGCCGAATGGATTAGGTTCTTGCTAATGAAGCCAGCGATGGCTTCTGTCGCCGGGTTCGAATCTATCGACTGGTGTTAATCGTGACACCTTGTCCTGATGATTCCCGAACGGATGAAAAACTGGTGTCAGTAGGTATTTAATAATTATTATAGTAAATTATGTATGTGTGTGTATAAGAAATTATTATAATACAGTACGTGTATATAGGTCAGAATGTTTCTCAAGTGAATCTAATACCAATTTAAATGAGTCTCGTCTTGATGTTTAATAATTGTATACAAATTATAAATATATTTATATCAAATACTATTATTGTGTTATATATATATGAATTAGTTTTACATAGAAAATGTAAGCTTTTAATATCAATGAAAGTGCGACGAAAAACTCAATTTTATATAGACTTATAGATATATATATAAATGTGTGTATTATATTTTATAAATATACTAGTAAGCCGATCGGCATTATTTGGTCGGAAATTACTCTTAAATATGATATTTTAATCCATGCAGATTTTATATGTATAATTAAAGAGCTAGTTCTCTAGTTTTTATTATTTTGTACCCGCCGCCCGGCGTTGGTCAGTCGTAAAATACGCTTAAATATGATATTTAATTCATTCGTATTTTGTATTTATTATTATGGAGTCAATACTCTATTTATTATTATATTGTACCCAAGATACACTAGTCATTTCAAAAGTTTCTAAAAAATATATGACTTGAGTGCTCACATCTGAAATCGAAACTAAAAGATATAGCTCTCCAGCGTTGTTCGTTACCGTCTGAACTATGTATATAAAAACTATTTTAAAAACTTTCTAAAAGGTGCAGTTGCTCATGCGTAGAAGATAAACGTTTTGTTGACTTATGCCTTGCAAATTAGAATTCTTTTCAATTCTGGTCCTTTAGAAGCTCTTTTTACCGGCGAAAGATCAAATCGAATTTGTTCCACATGTCCAGATCCCCTATATCAAGTTTTAAGTCTGAATACTAAACATTTACGTAGTAGTTTGGTAGAGACCAGTCCTCACAAAGCCAGACTAAAACTTTCGTATATATATATATATATATATATATATATATATATATATATATATATATATATATATATATATATACTAGCAGGGGTGCCCGGCGTTGCTCGGGTGTTTGGAGGTGTATGCTGTGCAAAAAAAGCAAAAAAAAAAACAAAAGAAATGGTTAATTTTTTAAAACTTTGACCCCTATTACGACCCCTTAAAATTTATAGTTTCGGGCTCAAATCATTTTATTAAGTTAGATCCAGGTTCAAGGAACCTATATCTAAAATTTCAAGTGTTTAGACCCAAAATTGTCGGAGGAGTTTGGTAGAGTTCTTAAAGGTTAAATCGTTGAAATTTGACCCCTTAACAGCCAAATTTCTGGCTGACACCCGTCACATTGATTTTCCCAAATCTCAGTACCCGGTATTTCAAATTTCAAGTCTATAGACTAAAAATTGACAGAGTTATTGCGTAGGGAAATGTACACAGACAGACAGACAGACACACAGACACACAGACAGACAGACACACAGACACGTTCACTTTTATATATATATATATATATATATATATATATATATATATATATATATATATATATATATATATATATATATATATATATATATATATATACACACACTCGACTAGTAACACAGAACAATACATTTAGTTTGATAAATGCTTAGGATGAAATCGCATTCCCTTTTGATTTCTTTAAAAGATCAATCCTTTTAGACATGCTCTCAACCAAAGTGGAACACTGTGAAGAAGAGATGCTATTCCATTCGCTTTGTATAGCTTCCCACTGTTTGTCATCGTTCAAAAAATTCTTTCTGCCAACGCACGAGATATTACGAACTAAATACTATCGAATGGGTTTAAATCGGGGTTTTGACCTGGCCAAAATGTCACATCAATTGAGTTATCAGAAAACCATTTTTCTGTGACTTTAGTAGTGTGTACAGGGGCATTATCATGTTGAAAAATAATGTTCTGATATATTTCCAGCTTCTGAATACTTAGTAACAGTCATGTTTCTAATATTCGAATGTATTTCTTTGCATGGATTGACTTTTTACATCTAAAAAGTTCTGCAACTCCTGCTGCAGTAAAAGTTCCCCATACGATTATCCCTCCATTCCCGTGTTTAACTGTCGTTTTTATGCAACTTGCCGAAAATATTTCTCCAGTTCTTCGATTGCACCGTTCGGGAGTATCGGGAGCACCACTAACAAGTCAAAATTCGGATTCATCTAACCAGAAAACATTCCTGAACCAGTTTGTATCTTTCTTGCTTTAACACGAGAAAAATCTATATCATTGATATTCTTCTTAGATAAAATATGGCTTATTTTCACACTATTAAGAGAAAAATACCATTTATTTCATTCGTCTAGATATTGTATAACTAGAAAGAGAATTTCTATCCCATGTTTTGAATTCTTTGCTATGGTCAACATAAGTTTTCTTTCGATCCCTCAAAACAGTTAAGTTAATCCTGTGGTCGTCCTTCAAAGTAGATGCTCTAGGGCGACCAGATCCAGATTTACCTTTTACCAAGCGTTCGACTTCAAACCTTTGACCAATTCGCTTCACTGCAGAAAAAGATGTTTTCACATTTTCTTTTCTGAAAATATCAAAAATAAGTATATAGATGTGTCTATCACGTGTTTATAAGTATACTAGATATAATATAAAGATACTAGCAGGCCGACCAGTGTTGCCCCGTCGGAAATTATGCTTAAATATGATATTTTGATTCATGTAGATATTGTATTTTTTATTATAGACAACTTCTCTATTGGTTATTATATTGTACCCACTGCCTGGCGTTGGTCGGTCATAAAATACACTTAAATATATTTAATTCATGCAAATATTGTACTGGTTATTATAGAGTTGATTTTCTGTTGCTTATTATACTGTAACCAATATGTAATAGTGATTTCAAAAGTTAACCAAAAACATTTAGCTTTCAACAGTGCTTACTACTGTATGACTTAATGATACACGGATATCCAAACTTTAAATATTAACGCAGTTTAATGTCTAAATGTATATTTTCGTATGAGTTGAAGATAGATATTAAATAAATTTACATCAGCTAAGTTTTAAAAAATGTTAACCTCTAGCAGCTATTTTTTCCGGCTAAAAATCAAATCGAACTTTCCGCAGTTCCAAATTCCTTACACATATCGAGTTTCAAGTCTGAAGAACAAAAGTTGATAAAATAGTTTGGTAGAGACTGTTTCATGCATACACGCACAGACAAGGTCACTTAGATAGATAGATAGATAGATAGATAGATAGATAGATAGATAGATAGATAGATAGATAGATAGATAGATAGATAGATAGATATAGAAATACGTAGATAATATGCCTATATAAAATGTTTATTCATGAAGTTAATTTTAGAAAAGAATCGATTTATAATGTGGCGGAGGGTATTAAGGTCCCCATAAAGGAAAAACTCTAGATGGGACAGAAATATAAATTACCCTTGTTGAGAAGGATTTCTCCTTCACTTCACGCATTGAGAACAGTACAGATACTTTGATCCGATCTCAAAGACCCGGCAGTGCAGGAAAACATTGTCTTTCTCTTTCCCCCTCTCTTCCATGATATTGTCTTTATCTGGTCAATTTTGCATTTCTTTCCCCCTTTTCACTCTTTAATTGAACAACATCGGCTGTGTGGAAGATCTGGTGTGTATCCGAGGGAGGAGAGCGCAAACGAGCACCTGCTAGTGCTCAGCGGGTCCGCCATTAAACAACCTAGCGGACCATTCAGTCCGACAAACAGCAGGGCTGCTTCCGGTGTGGCCACTGACACAGACAGACACTCGCTTCCGCTCAACAAATTAGGACTACGCAACTAATCAGACATTCTAGGACAGCCATAGCCAAAATTCCGACGCAGTCGTTTGCTTTGATTTTTTTCTATTGTTTTCTTCTGTTTGTTTTTTTATTCGTTTTACCTTTTATATATTTTATTTTATTTATTTTATTTTTTTTTATTTTATTTATTTTTTTTTTTTTTGCCGTCCACCCGGAATGCGCGTGGCAGATAGAAAATGCTCGGCTAATAAATTAGATATGAATAGATTGCAAGCGATAAAGATATGAAAGTAATCTGATGTATAGAGAAATATATAGCTATACATATATGGATATATACCTAGCAACTAATGTCAGATATATATGTCTATATACATATAGTAATATATATGTTTATATATATAGTAATATGCATAGACATATATATCTGATATTAGTTGCTATGTATATATCCACAAATATATAGCTATATTATATACGTATATATATATACATATATATATATATATATATATATATATATGTTGAGTCTTTCTCGTTCTAACATTGACATTAGTAGCCTATTTTTTCTATTTAAGAATTATTAAAACGAACTTTTTAATATACTCAGTCATTGATATGCGAGCGACGGTTAACTAATTTTCATATTCTTTTGAAAAATGAAGGTGTATTAATTAATCAATCATTTTTTGTGTGTGTTTCCTTATTAGATGATTGATTTTATTTCACTATTATGCTAAATTCTATGTATGCAAAGTTTCTACATCCTGCATAATTGCGTAGAATTTAAGATAAAAACGTTCTAGCACAAAGGGATTTTTGTATATATATATATATATATATATATATATATATATATATATATATATATATATAATTATTATTATATATTATTATTATATTTATAAATATTTATATATAAGTATTAAGCTCTTATATTGAAAATGATTTTTCTTTGTAATCGAGCACTTTGTTGGAATTATTTCCCAAAAAACAGTAAACAAATATATATATATATATATATATATATATATATATATATATATATATATCTGTGTGTGTGTGTGTGTGTGTGTGTTTATTGTGAGCACTTTGTTGGAATTATTTCCCAAAAAACAGTTTGTTTACTGTTTTCTTTTAAATCATTCCAACAAAGTGCCCGATTACAACGAAAAACCTTTTCAATATAATAGCATAATATTTATTCATTTAAAATTGTACATAATGTCAGAAAAACATTAGTACCGTCGGTTTCAAGCCTAACACAGGGGGGGGGCAGTTAATGGTAAATCGTAAATAATGTTAGGCTCTCGTCAGCAATGTTGTTCCTGTATTGAGAAAAAGGCAGTATCGCATATATTGATGTTCATTTTTATTTAACTATAGCTTATCGTTATTTCTGTATATTTTATTTATTATAATATCAATTTTCTAATTTTTAATATTTTATTTCATGTATTTTTAGTAAATTTATCTTGCCATATTCTGTTTTTAACTGGCATGGTTTCCGGTTTAACACTTTTAGTTTTCGTTGATCCAAAGGAGGTAATCAACCTATCTTATTAATTCTTTAACCTTTTGTCTTTCTTTATATCAATTAAAGGGGGTAACTTTTTTTTTACATGGGGGTCACCACTTATCAAGGCCCGGAGGCCACTCAGGGATAAGAGTTATTGCGAGTACAGTAATCAATGAGATAGTATTGTAGTAATCATTAGTATTGGAGATTTGATAGAGTGTCTTACTTAAGGGGCGGTTTGTCAGGAATTTGTTTATGTTGGATTTGAAGACATCCAAGTTGTAGTCAGGTGGGAAACAGGCAAACGGAAGAGAGTTCAACAGTCGTGCACTTGTGAGAAAGAAGCTCTGCTCATAGAATCTACGTTTGGATTTAGGCACAGAGTGGGGAAAATTATTCACAGTATTTTCAGCCAGACGTGTGTTTCTCGTGAAAGATTGGCGAGGGGAGACGAGAGATTGGAGCTCAGACGAGCACTTGCCATGGAAATAACGATAAAACAAAGACAGGCTCGCAACGTCTCTTCTGTGGGAGAGAGGCTGCAAGGAAGAAAAAAGGGCATCACCCACCAAACCACGAAGCCTATTTTGTACTCTGTCAAGGCAGGATAGGCTGTTTTTAGCAGCTCCTGTCCAGATGTGGCAGCAGTACTCCATCCGTGGACATACCTTGGTTTTATACAGATAGAGAATTGCATCAGTAGTGAGATATCTTCAGGAGCAGTAGAAGGATCCCACCATTTTCCCAGCGTCCATGACAGTAAAGGTCAAACCCAGAAGCTTGTCAAAACATGAAGCCTCCCCAAGACGAGAGCCATCCATTTCAATTGATGCCAGATGGGGATCAGAGCGTTGATGATGTAAAGATAGGAGCTTGGTTTTGGATGCATTAAAAGTGACCAACCACCTCTTCCCCCACTGTACCACGCGCTCAAGATCAGAGGAGAGAGAATAAGAGAGAAGTTCGTCATTTGCGGCGTTTGATGCGTTGCCATAGATCGTTATGTCATCAGCATAGATGTCACCGAATGATTTAAGTATGTGTTTTGAGAGATCATTGATGTAGATCAAGAAGAGAGTTGGGGCCAGGATGGACCCCTGAGGGACTCCAGCATTAATACTGTGGGCCTCTGATTGCTGCCCATCAACCACTACTCTTATGAACCTATCAGAGAGAAATGGTTTAATAATTGAGAAAACATTTCCAGTTATACCGTAGTTGGAAATGTGAAGTAGGCCCTTATGCCATACCTTATCGAAAGCCTTTGATATGTCATGAGCAATTGCTCTGGAAAGTAAGCCTTTGTCAAGAGATTCACTAATCCTATGAGATATAACCGTTAGCACATCTGTTGTAGATCTTGCAGAGCGGAAACCATATTGCATGTCACTAAGAAGGTTGTTTCTGATGAGGTGGTTGACTACTTCTTTGTTTAATATGGATTCCAACAACTTATGACACACAGGAGACTTGTTGGTCTGTACTGAGAGGGAGATGACTTTTCACCTGAGTTCTTAAATATAGGGCATACTGATGAGGTTTTCCAGGGTGTTGGAAAGCACTTCTCCTTAAGGCAACGCTTAAACAGTTTTCGTAAGTATGGGGGCAAGTTCTGGTTGGAGCTTTTTCAGCACTATAACTGGAATGCCGTCAGGGCCAGTTGCTTTACTGGAATAAAGGTTCTTGATTAGCTTGGCGACCTCACGCACAGATATTTGTATGTTGCATAGCGTGTTGTCTGTTATAGGAGGAAATACGAGGAGTTGATGGCCTTTGTCGCATAGAGTAGAATTAGCTGCAAAGTTCTTGGCAAATAGTCTGGCCTTGTCTGATGCTGATGCTTGTCTGATGCTAGTGATTCGTTGCTTTTCAATTATATTATATTTTTTTATATATTTTTATATGTCTTTATATATTTTATATTTATTTTATTTATTATATATATTTTATAGGATTATATTTTGATTAATCAGTCAGTATCCCATATGCTGTTATTTTATTTTATTTTTAGTTACTATGTATCGTGTATCAGGTTCTAAGGGATCTTATATAAGCTATTTAATTTCATTTACTAACTTGTAATATCTAGGTCTTTGTTTTTATTTAATTTATATATATATATATATATATATATATATATATATGGGTTTATGGTATTCTTTAATATAGCCATAAAAATTTCTAATATTTTTATACTTATAATTGCCTTAATATCTATTTTCACCTTTACTAAATTATTTTATACATTAAATTGACTGCATTTAGAATACTCTTAAAGAACTTCCTTTAGGTATGGTCTTCGTTTGTAGTTCGGTTCTCCCAGTTTATTAGGAGAGCTTGTCGCCTATGTATACAGGCATTAAGGGTTTCATTGCGGACGTTTAAACAGGTCTTTTGTGCGGTCATTTATAGTCTTTATAATGTGGTATATCTCCGCATCACAAAGGGGGCACCGTTTTTAGGCTTGTGAGTATGCCGGTCTTCTCTCTATGATCTTCCATTTAATGCTGAAGGGTTTTTCATTGTCTTTTAACTTCCATACTCGGGCAGCTAATGCTGTCTTTATCCTTGTTTTTGCCCTAAAGGAACTGTTATGCATGTAAAATCTCTGCTTAAACGTCCCTTGTGTCATACCTATGTATATTTCTGGTGAATGTCGCTTCATATACGAGGGATTTCACCCTGCATCTTCCCTCTAATAAGCAATTTTTCTTGGATCTGCATTTTCATTGCGTTCCCTTGTGATGATCTTTTTTATTGATGGTAGAATAGCTTACCTGAACCATGTTTCTGTTGAATAATTTGCGCAGCTTATGTTGTGGAGGGAAATTTCTGTCTAGCAGTTTCAAGAATAAATGTTCCATTCGTGTTTTTGTATTGAGGGAAAATGGAGGTGCAAACCAAATGATGTTCCGCCTCCTGTTGCACTTGTTTTTTGTTAGCTGATGTTGGGTTGGCTGGTATCTGATGCTTTCTGTGAATTCGCTTTTTGGGGGCGCCTCATTGTAATATGGAGCTGCTTGATTGAAGCTGTCGGCATTTGATGAGAGCGTGGAGATTCATATTTGCAACTATGTTTTTGAAAATTGTAGGGGGTGACAGGATCCTTTGTTTGTGTACCTTAGTGTCTTATTGAGCTTGTGGAAGGGTCTATGTGCCCTATTGTTTAGATTTAGAGTTGTATCTAGGACTTATGGGTTGGTGCTAATTGTTATTTTAAAACCTAGTTCATGAAATGTTTTGGTTAGATATTTTCTAAGCTTATCTAGGCTATTCCCGTTGTGATCGCGTGAAAGGCAAAGGTCATCATCCCTATAAAGGCCGAATGTATGATCTGGGATTTTTTTGTTTAGAGTCTCTAGTAGGAAAAGGCCTACCAAGTCGCAGATATCTGCACTATCGTAGGGCCCCATTGCCACATCAAATGGGTCTTCCGGATTCGAGATTTTTACCCAGGCCTTCCCTTCATAGTATAACAGGGTTTGCCTAGCATGCCAGATAGTTTCTATTTCCAGATTGCTAATGTTTTTGTATTTTCATGCAAAACTCTATGCTTTTTCTAGTTGTTTTCAAAGAGAAATATTTGCTGATGGCCTGTGTGACTATTCCTAGTGAGTAAATAATAATAATAATAATAATAATAATAATAATAATAATAATAATAATAATAATGGCAGAATTGTAGTTAAGATAAGATCAACCTTTTTAGATGAATACGTAGTGGAAACGAAAAAAACAATTAGTTTGGAATTTCGAGTAGAAAATCCATTTAAATTTAACGAAAAATGATCATCATTTACGGCCTATTCTAACATTCACTAGACATTCATTAAATTTTGTACGACTAATTTTATCTAATCTAATCGCTCAGAAATCGAAAATTCAATAGAATACGGGTAAAACATTACATTTGTTTGTTGACTTTTTAAAAAGTTTTTTTCTACCAGCATTTTGTTTAATTTTCCATTTGGACCGGTTATCAACTCTCCTCGTTCAAGCTTATGAGCAAACATTTGTTATTCTAACTTAACAACGTGAGCACTAGGTTTGTTTTGAACCAAGAAATGCTTTTTAATAAGTTATAACTCAAATGAACTTATCCAAGTAGGTAGAAGAGTAATTTACATTTGGTAACATTTATTTCTTACATATTTGTTTTTCATCTACTTTTTTTCTGTTAGTTGCATTCAGAAAATACTCGAATCTCATTGTTCTTTGTTTCGGCGGAGGAACTTTTGAAAATGTAGATATAGTTTCTTTTTTAATTCAACAAACTTTTAAGTTTTTTTCATTTTACATATTTTATCCAAAATTTTGACGAACTTATTGTGAAATTTTCATCTATATTTTCACTTTTATTCAACGTGAAAAAGCGTCAAGTACTTTAAAAGAAGACAGAAAAGGACCGGATCAACCGGTGTCAGCTAAATTGAAAAATGTCCAGAGCATTTAAATTTTTTTAATAATCAACTGTGAACTCAAAGAAAAGTGACATATAAAGGTTTAGTAAATAAGTTTGAAAATATATTTGTAACTTTCAAACGATTTACTAGGGGAATGGACTAAGAGAACTCTAGAATATTTACTTTGTTTACGGTAATCTTTCAAGACTTATAACCTGCAGCCTTATGTTGTACTTATGCTATCTTCTAATAAATGAATACATTGCATTTGTTTCATTTTTTACTGTCAAGAAAAAATTGAAACAATCGTTTTTAAAATACGAAAATCAGGCGGAAAGGTTTTCTGATTTCAATACTCATAAAAATTCCGCTTTTTCCGATTCCCGATTCCAGTTAATCGTTTCAACATCAATATATACATATATGTGTGTGTGTGTGTGTGTGTGTGTGTGTGTGTGTGTGTGTGTGTGTGTGTGTGTGTGTGTGTGTGTGTGTGTGTGTGTGTGTGTGTGTGTGTGTGTGTGTGTGTGTGTGTGTGTGTGTGTGTGTGTGTGTGTGTGTGTGTGTGTGTGTGTGTGTGTGTGTGTGTGTGTGTGTGTGTGTGTGTGTGTGTGTGTGTGTGTGTGTGTGTGTGTGTGTGTGTGTGTGTGTGTGTGTGTGTGTGTGTGTGTGTGTGTGTGTGTGTGTGTGTGTGTGTGTGTGTGTGTGTGTGTGTGTGTGTGTGTGTGTGTGTGTGTGTGTGTGTGTGTGTGTGTGTGTGTGTGTGTGTGTGTGTGTGTGTGTGTGTGTGTGTGTGTGTGTGTGTGTGTGTGTGTGTGTGTGTGTGTGTGTGTGTGTGTGTGTGTGTGTGTGTGTGTGTGTGTGTGTGTGTGTGTGTGTGTGTGTGTGTGTGTGTGTGTGTGTGTGTGTGTGTGTGTGTGTGTGTGTGTGTGTGTGTGTGTGTGTGTGTGTGTGTGTGTGTGTGTGTGTGTGTGTGTGTGTGTGTGTGTGTGTGTGTGTGTGTGTGTGTGTGTGTGTGTGTGTGTGTGTGTGTGTGTGTGTGTGTGTGTGTGTGTGTGTGTGTGTGTGTGTGTGTGTGTGTGTGTGTGTGTGTGTGTGTGTGTGTGTGTGTGTGTGTGTGTGTGTGTGTGTGTGTGTGTGTGTGTGTGTGTGTGTGTGTGTGTGTGTGTGTGTGTGTGTGTGTGTGTGTGTGTGTGTGTGTGTGTGTGTGTGTGTGTGTGTGTGTGTGTGTGTGTGTGTGTGTGTGTGTGTGTGTGTGTGTGTGTGTGTGTGTGTGTGTGTGTGTGTGTGTGTGTGTGTGTGTGTGTGTGTGTGTGTGTGTGTGTGTGTGTGTGTGTGTGTGTGTGTGTGTGTGTGTGTGTGTGTGTGTGTGTGTGTGTGTGTGTGTGTGTGTGTGTGTGTGTGTGTGTGTGTGTGTGTGTGTGTGTGTGTGTGTGTGTGTGTGTGTGTGTGTGTGTGTGTGTGTGTGTGTGTGTGTGTGTGTGTGTGTGTGTGTGTGTGTGTGTGTGTGTGTGTGTGTGTGTGTGTGTGTGTGTGTGTGTGTGTGTGTGTGTGTGTGTGTGTGTGTGTGTGTGTGTGTGTGTGTGTGTGTGTGTGTGTGTGTGTGTGTGTGTGTGTGTGTGTGTGTGTGTGTGTGTGTGTGTGTGTGTGTGTGTGTGTGTGTGTGTGTGTGTGTGTGTGTGTGTGTGTGTGTGTGTGTGTGTGTGTGTGTGTGTGTGTGTGTGTGTGTGTGTGTGTGTGTGTGTGTGTGTGTGTGTGTGTGTGTGTGTGTGTGTGTGTGTGTGTGTGTGTGTGTGTGTGTGTGTGTGTGTGTGTGTGTGTGTGTGTGTGTGTGTGTGTGTGTGTGTGTGTGTGTGTGTGTGTGTGTGTGTGTGTGTGTGTGTGTGTGTGTGTGTGTGTGTGTGTGTGTGTGTGTGTGTGTGTGTGTGTGTGTGTGTGTGTGTGTGTGTGTGTGTGTGTGTGTGTGTGTGTGTGTGTGTGTGTGTGTGTGTGTGTGTGTGTGTGTGTGTGTGTGTGTGTGTGTGTGTGTGTGTGTGTGTGTGTGTGTGTGTGTGTGTGTGTGTGTGTGTGTGTGTGTGTGTGTGTGTGTGTGTGTGTGTGTGTGTGTGTGTGTGTGTGTGTGTGTGTGTGTGTGTGTGTGTGTGTGTGTGTGTGTGTGTGTGTGTGTGTGTGTGTGTGTGTGTGTGTGTGTGTGTGTGTGTGTGTGTGTGTGTGTGTGTGTGTGTGTGTGTGTGTGTGTGTGTGTGTGTGTGTGTGTGTGTGTGTGTGTGTGTGTGTGTGTGTGTGTGTGTGTGTGTGTGTGTGTGTGTGTGTGTGTGTGTGTGTGTGTGTGTGTGTGTGTGTGTGTGTGTGTGTGTGTGTGTGTGTGTGTGTGTGTGTGTGTGTGTGTGTGTGTGTGTGTGTGTGTGTGTGTGTGTGTGTGTGTGTGTGTGTGTGTGTGTGTGTGTGTGTGTGTGTGTGTGTGTGTGTGTGTGTGTGTGTGTGTGTGTGTGTGTGTGTGTGTGTGTGTGTGTGTGTGTGTGTGTGTGTGTGTGTGTGTGTGTGTGTGTGTGTGTGTGTGTGTGTGTGTGTGTGTGTGTGTGTGTGTGTGTGTGTGTGTGTGTGTGTGTGTGTGTGTGTGTGTGTGTGTGTGTGTGTGTGTGTGTGTGTGTGTGTGTGTGTGTGTGTGTGTGTGTGTGTGTGTGTGTGTGTGTGTGTGTGTGTGTGTGTGTGTGTGTGTGTGTGTGTGTGTGTGTGTGTGTGTGTGTGTGTGTGTGTGTGTGTGTGTGTGTGTGTGTGTGTGTGTGTGTGTGTGTGTGTGTGTGTGTGTGTGTGTGTGTGTGTGTGTGTGTGTGTGTGTGTGTGTGTGTGTGTGTGTGTGTGTGTGTGTGTGTGTGTGTGTGTGTGTGTGTGTGTGTGTGTGTGTGTGTGTGTGTGTGTGTGTGTGTGTGTGTGTGTGTGTGTGTGTGTGTGTGTGTGTGTGTGTGTGTGTGTGTGTGTGTGTGTGTGTGTGTGTGTGTGTGTGTGTGTGTGTGTGTGTGTGTGTGTGTGTGTGTGTGTGTGTGTGTGTGTGTGTGTGTGTGTGTGTGTGTGTGTGTGTGTGTGTGTGTGTGTGTGTGTGTGTGTGTGTGTGTGTGTGTGTGTGTGTGTGTGTGTGTGTGTGTGTGTGTGTGTGTGTGTGTGTGTGTGTGTGTGTGTGTGTGTGTGTGTGTGTGTGTGTGTGTGTGTGTGTGTGTGTGTGTGTGTGTGTGTGTGTGTGTGTGTGTGTGTGTGTGTGTGTGTGTGTGTGTGTGTGTGTGTGTGTGTGTGTGTGTGTGTGTGTGTGTGTGTGTGTGTGTGTGTGTGTGTGTGTGTGTGTGTGTGTGTGTGTGTGTGTGTGTGTGTGTGTGTGTGTGTGTGTGTGTGTGTGTGTGTGTGTGTGTGTGTGTGTGTGTGTGTGTGTGTGTGTGTGTGTGTGTGTGTGTGTGTGTGTGTGTGTGTGTGTGTGTGTGTGTGTGTGTGTGTGTGTGTGTGTGTGTGTGTGTGTGTGTGTGTGTGTGTGTGTGTGTGTGTGTGTGTGTGTGTGTGTGTGTGTGTGTGTGTGTGTGTGTGTGTGTGTGTGTGTGTGTGTGTGTGTGTGTGTGTGTGTGTGTGTGTGTGTGTGTGTGTGTGTGTGTGTGTGTGTGTGTGTGTGTGTGTGTGTGTGTGTGTGTGTGTGTGTGTGTGTGTGTGTGTGTGTGTGTGTGTGTGTGTGTGTGTGTGTGTGTGTGTGTGTGTGTGTGTGTGTGTGTGTGTGTGTGTGTGTGTGTGTGTGTGTGTGTGTGTGTGTGTGTGTGTGTGTGTGTGTGTGTGTGTGTGTGTGTGTGTGTGTGTGTGTGTGTGTGTGTGTGTGTGTGTGTGTGTGTGTGTGTGTGTGTGTGTGTGTGAGAGTACACCAATAGCATCACCAGTCAAGTGAACACATTGGTTGATCGATGAAACCGTGTAACCGGAATAATGTTTGAGATAAACATATTTTATTATCATATAATATTAATAATAGTGATACACACACACACACACACACACAAACATATATATATATATATATATTATTTTGACGGATTGATATGTGTGTATGTGCGTGTGTATCTGTCTGTGTGTGAATAGACTGTACTACAAAGATAAATGTGAAAGCCAAAAATAGATATGCAGGTGCTTTAAAAAATATACGCATATATCTGATAGCATTAAATTTCTCGCACTATTCAAAAAATAAAAATGTGAGTATATGACGTGATATATATTTGCGAATTGTGACGTACATTTGGTTACACACATGCAGACTGAATATCCCTATTATAGCTTACTTTTCCATATTTATAATATTCCATTATATTGACATTCATGTTGCGAGAGCATATTTTTTATAAACGTTCGGTGGCTCGATTGAAAAAAAAAACACCGATACAATTTGCTTTCTGACTTCATTTCCAGCCCATAATAAATGAAGTTTGTGATTATTTCGGCTTAAGAAACTGACAAATCAGATTGAAATATTTTATTTAATTCGTGAATCAGGAACGGAAGGGACATTATGTTACGTGAAAGTATTTTATGTTACATGAAACTATTAGTTAAGTATTATGTTACGTGAAACTATTAGTGAATAGTGAATATTGAAAACTAAATATGTTTTCTTTATAAAATTGAAATAAAGTTTGATTTCTACTTATATATAAAAGACACTTTGAACGTGTGAGAGAGAGAGGAAGTTCTATATAGATTTCGAAACATCTGGGCTGATTATTTTTATTTCTCACAAATATATTTTATTTGTTTGGAAGAGTTTTAGATAGGTTTTGTATCAGAATGCCTCCAAGTAGTGTCAGAAACCGATAATCGAAAAAAATCTTATTAAAAATGAACAGTCCGATGTTGACCAAAGTTTAAAATCAATAGTGTGGTCTTTGATAAAAGTCGGGCGTGTTCGAAATGTACGTTTCTTTGTAGAGCACAGTTGAACCATGATACTTGACTTTTGCATTTTAAACTTGAATTCAAGCCATTATATAAAAATAATTTTATAAAATCAACAGTAGGTTCCCTACAGTGCAATTTAGATTACAATGTACTATGGAGTAATTCATTACGGGAAGGCATGTGTAGCCTCCTCCCGGTGGGTCCCCGACTAGAGTAGGCAATCAATCGATTTGATTTTTTTAAATAGTCGTTTCTCCGTTTCGTTGATCCTTATTCAATCCCGAACAACGTCGGGTCGCCCTGCTAGTTGTATATAATTCTTGTTTGTTCTATCGCCTCTTATTATTTTTTTATATTTATATAGATATAGATATCCTTTGTGTGTGTGTTTGTGTGTATATATATTATATATACATATATATATATATATATATATATATATATATATATATATATATATATATATATATATGCTAGCATTTCCGCCCGGCTTTGCTCGGGCCCTATGTACTGTTCATAATTTTCTGTGCATATGTATATATCCAAAAGTGTGAATATGTACGGTAATGCCTTTTTATATAATAGACTTCCTTAACTACCATAGTGAAAAGTTCGTAGATACCAAAGACGTCAAATACTTTTTAACTTTGACCCCAATTTTGACCCGTTAACATTTATTATTTTGGGCTCAAATTAAATTAAAATGTTTGACCCATATCCAAGTAACCTACATCTAAAATTTCAAGTGTTTGGACCCAAAATTGACGGAGGAGTTTGGTATAGTCTGCAAAGGTCAACTCTGTAAAATTTTACCTCTTGCCAGCCAAATTTTCACTCAAAAACTGATTAAAAATCTTTCTACATATCTGAATACTTTTTATGTAAAATTTCAAATGCTTCGAGCCAATATTAGCTTAATAGTTTGCTAGAGACCACAAAAGTAATTTTTTTATCTTTGACCTCTTGGAAGCAAAATTTTCAGCAAAAAAAAACGATTAAAAAGCTTCTCATATGCCTGAATACATGTTATGTAAAATTTCAAATGTTTAGACCCAAAATTGGCTGAGTAATTTGGGAGAGACCGCAGAGGTCAATTCTTTTTAAAACTTTGACCCCAATTATAACCCCTTAACATTTATTGTGTTCGGCTTTAATCAAATTATAAAAGGAGATCCATGTCCAAGTAACGTATATCTAAAATTTCAAGCATTTAGACCCAAAATTGTCGGAGGAGTTTGGTAGAGTTCTCAAAGGTCAATTCGTTGAACTTTGATCCCTTAACAGCCAAATTTCTGGATGAAAGCCGATTAAAAAGATTTTCCAAAATATCAATACCCCTTATCTCAAATCTCGAGTCTGTAGACCGAAAATTGACAGTTATTTGGTAGGGAAGTGCACACACACACACACACACACACACACACACAAACAGACATTTTTTTTTGTTTTTAGATATATAGGTATGTAAGAAGAATATACGGACATGCATCCGAATCATGATACGTCAGTACATCTACATAAAGATTTCTTACTGTTTTATACAGACACGACACAAACAGTATATTCAAATATGTAATTGTTGACATAGTACCCATAATATACAGCCTAGAAATGCATGCACGCTATCGTCTATAAATCGTAAAATCTAATGCCTGTACACGCAACCATATCACCGTACATTAAATATTTACATACACAATAAAAAAAAACTGTAATAGCACACATATTTTACTCATTTTATATAAAATCATACTTCGCTAGTGTTCGCATTAATATTGCTATAGAATCATAGAATTATGAGAGGGATTTATTTTTTATGCATAAATTATTATTATTATTATTATTATTATTATTATTATTATTATTATTATTATTATTATTATGTTTGATTACAACAAGCAAATCTAATAAACCGTTAACGTTTTATTTACTGAATTATTTTTTTCAGAATTTATTTCAGACAGCAGGAATCGTCTGAATTGCTATTTGATTTCTCGATTCCCCTTGCCACTTTAAATGCGTTTATCTAGGGACTGAAACGGCACGTTTCTGGTCGTTAACTGTTGTGTGATGAAATGATTTATCTATATATAAATAATTCGTATTGGACTTTATTACAGAGTGAAGAATAAAAAAAAACGTGTATTTTTATGATGCGTGAATTTAATATGCATGTTTGGGGATTAAAATGGTATTTCAAACTTAAGCATGACAAACTGAGAAAAAATGATACATAAAATTTACATGTGATAGACTGACTACCGGAGATAGCTTCTTATCGAGATCCTTGGCCACATTTAAAATACGTCCACCTCATATAAGCATGTTGGACCGACGAAAATGCTACTTCAAACGTAAGCATGACATACCGACCGAAAAACACAGTCTCTTATAGAGATGCTTATATCCGTCTCTAATGAGATGCGTCCATTCAATCTGCGTGTTTAGTAACTGACATGTGACTGACAAACTGACAAACAACATCTCTGATAAAGAATCGTGTGTGAGGGCGGCGGCCCCCACATTGTACCCAAACACATTTTGTTCAAGAATCCCGACACGTTCATTAGACTGAACAAGTTCTGACAAAGTCTATTATATCCGCCCGATAACTATCGTTCGAATCTGACTAATTGGCACCATTATTGAAGTCTGTTCCGTCGAATCGGCTTCTTTTCGTGTGTATCATTTCGGATGATGACGCGACGGTTTCGGGAACGAGTGGAATGGGTCTGTTCTGAGACATTTTCTGAAAGGAAAGTGTGTCAACAGAATTTGTTTGTCTGATTGACCTGCATGTGTCTTCCTAGACCTTCGGTTTATCTCTTTCACACACACACACACACACACACACACATATATATATATATATACTGAGCACTTTTGAAGTAAATACTTGAAATTTACGCATAAATTTATACTTTCCTATATTAATTTGTGATTAAATTAAGTGATCATATATATATATAAAATATGGCCTTGATTGTCTGAGGAACGGCCTCTACCAAACTCTTGTATTGGTTTTTGATCTATAGTCTTAAAACTTCATATATAGGGGATTTGGACCTGTGAAACTAATTGTATTTGGTCTGTAGCCGGTAAAGATAGCTGCTAAGAGGTCAGCATAGAAAAAATTGGGACTTGGCAATATTCATGTATGCGTGCGCAAATGTACATTTATAGGTTTAATAGAGTTAATTTTTAACTTCTTATGCGTGTATAGACGTGGTTCAAAAGGGTAACGAATAAGGCTAGATATCTATATGTTTTCGTTTCAATACTAGCACTCGAGTTATTTATTTACTACTGCTATGAATTGTGTATGAAATAATAATTGATAGAAAGTTATGTAAAAGATAATAATCGCTAGAAAATTCACTCTATAATAATAAATACAAAATCTCCATGAATTAAAATATATTTAAGCGTATGTGTGTGTGTTGTAAGCTTTAGTACGCTTTGCATATATTTTCTATTCTTTATAATATAGCCGATGCTCGATGTTTGTTAAAATATAACAACAGAGTAAATATAAATAAATAACAATTTTGCTAGATTGCGAAGTTCAAGATTTTATTTAGCTTTTTTTTATTCATTTTTTATTTAAAAAACATAACATTCGGCACATTTACAGATCTGTTTCTTTTATGCATGAACAACGGATATTTGCATGTCAATCCCGGAAATTTACTCCGTGCATTCATCTGAAAAGCCACAAAGTCCTCTTGATAAATAATGACTTCCTTGTCATATATATATATATATATATATATATATATATATATATATATATATATATATATATAATCTTGGAAGTTTTTTAACCTTTAAAATTATATAAAAAACTTATTTGATTTTTATATTTTTATCATTCGTTAGAAAACTATTTAGTCAGTAAGTCATTTAATCACCTGCAATCAATGCATCAACTTACTCTCTCGAATTCACTATGGGACTAATGTTAATTTAAGGGACCATCAGTTGTTTACCATGAGACACTGTTTCGGAGATTTAAAAACAAAACAGTATATTGAATCATGGCTCCCCAGCAGTGTTGATCAAACACCACCTCCCTAAATCTCAAGAACACAAATAAATGTTACAGATATTCGATCTAGTTTCCTACTCTTACTTAATTTTAGCGTTGCAGCTAACATGTCCTAATTATTCAGCCATTAATGTCAAAGAAAGAAGTAAATTATAAGGTAATATTTTGGTTTCGATTCTCGGTGGTGGCGCAGGAGTCGTTTTTTTTTTACATTTTGAATTATTACTATATATTGGGTCCAATATAATATAATAATAAATACGAAACCTAATCAAATCATCATATTTAAGCATATTTTACGATCCAGGCAATACCGGGCGGCGTGCTAGTAATTATATAAATTAACAAATAAAATAAATACTTACTCAGCCTAATCACGTGGTGTATTTGTTAAACATAAGAGTATTCTTCTTGTTTCTTTTAACACATTAATATATGAGAATTAAATTTTATATTACTACCACGTATTTAAGCTAAAATATCTACTCGAAAAACAAACGATTTTATGTAGGTTACTTACGATACGCATATTTTTATTGCGTTTTTTATGATCTTTTGAGAAAGGCAATGAGCAAGTCTATAGTCATGGTTCGTTTTGCCACTGAAGCGTAGAGCTAACTAAAACTTTATGAACATAAGCCTTGCTAGCCTAATGATAGTGGGTTGTACGTTGTGCGCTAATATTCAGATTTAAGATTTGAGCGTCATTTGCATTTAGGGAAGCCATTTTTTTGTGACGTCCCATTCTTTGACGTGCTCATCCTTATATACCTCTTTGGCTTGATGAAGCACGTCAACCGCCATATTTATCTCTTGTGTGTAATGTATATTCATGAAGCTTAATAATAAAAAAAATGGAATGAGTCTAAACGCACCTATTTCGTTCCCCTCCGGTTGTTGTGTTAAACGTTAAAAATCAAAGGGAATTATGATCATGTGTGTTTTTGTTTCCTTTTATTTTTTTTCTGCTCGGCCACCGAAGTGATTATAACCGCTCTTAGCAAATGAGAAAGATGATTCCTTCAGAAATATAGAATGTTTGCTAGTTATTAATACAAGCTTTTTTTTTCTGTGTACACGGGTTACTTTGATTATAACCATAACCTGAACACTAACTTTAAATGATCACACGAATCTGCTTTTTGAAATCTTTATGAGAAGTTTTATTTCATCGGGTCCAGGGAGAGTATCCCTCAATCCCAAAGGCATGTGAGTTTAGACCACTGCTAAGTTGGCCCTTTCAAAGTTGGCTGAAATATGAATTGATCCTGTACAATTTCAGGAAGTTCACCCTCTCAGGAGCTGCTTTTATTACCTTTGTAAAGGAATGAGTTTATTACTAATCGCCCAGGCGCTCCTATCAGAGAATGCCGACGAGGCTGCCCAGACATTTTTGCAAGCCAGAGTAATCTGCCGCTAGTGAATTGGCTCTTCAAATCTGATTTTCCGATCCTTCTTTCACATCACCTCGTCGTGGAAGGGGGATAAATATATTGTCCAGATTTCGGTCAATCGAGCGGTCAGGCCTCATTTAAAATAATATCTTGTACAGATTTCCTCGACACGGTATCATTAAACAGGTTTATCTACCAGCCGATCAACCTTAATTTTGAAATAAAATGTTATATTGTTTTTCATGCCCAATTTGAAAGAGAATTTTGCGTACTAAACGCACAGATTACATGTTTACATCTTATTTTAAACACTCACGCATAATTATTAAAATAAACCACACTATTTTTCCTGAAATTAATCACTAAAAACAATTTTATTTTGGTATTAAATAACAGAAAAGGATTGATATGTCGTAAACAGATAAACAAAGACATAATAAGCGACAGCAAATAATTTCCGGATAAACTACGGCTCAAAGCGATCTTATCGGCGGAACGGTTGTCTAATCTGAAATGAATTTCTCAAATAGAACAGTTTTGCACCATTTTTATGTCCTCCTTACGAAGCTTTAAATTTGATAACTTAGTATATAATCATATTCAATCTTACGTTTATGAAACATATTACCTAATTGTAAAGCTCTTTTCAGCAATTAAATTTGATTGCTCGTTGGGGAATTAATAAATAAGCGGCCAACCTTAGCACAAATGCAACATCCCGACTTCCAGTCATTTTTAGGCACTTAATTTCCTCTAATTCTTGAGTTAATTGTAACTGGGTTCGAATCTCCCGATCAACAGTAATTATCACTTCTTACACTTCTTACACTGATGAAACAGTAGTATCTGTAGGTATAAAGATAATTGTTAATAACTATATTTTTAAAAAGAATTATATATATATATGTATGTCCATATTTCTCACTGTCTCAGTGGTCTAGAATATATGTTCCAAAATTCATAATGACGCGTTCATTAGTTTAAGAAATTATCATGATACAGGGCTTAAGATAGAGTAGGTTATAATGAATTTGGAGACAAAAAATATAATTTAATTTTAAAAAAAAAGAAAAAAAGAAAATGGGAAAAGGTAAAAAGGATAAGGCAACCAGGATGATAACATAGTTTCAGTAGCTCAAGGCGATATTTGCACTGCTGGCGATATCAAGTACCTTCCGCCATAGGGCATTGTATTACGAACAAAAATACACAAGAAGAAGAAATTTAACACTTTATAGAAAGATCTGTTTCGTTCTGTCTAGACAATTTGCGGTCAGAGTAATACGAGCTTTCACGGACTGATTTTTCCCCGCTTAGCCTGAACTTAATTACTTTAAAATTTAATTTAAAATCACTTTTTCTGATTAAACCAATGATGAAGGATCTCATACTGGTGTTCTCTGTTTTTACTATTAGGTCCCATTTGACTGGGGACAGACTTCTCTTTGAGCCACTGCACTGCCCGGAAAAAACAATTTTCATTATTTCAGCTGTTTTGAAGACTTTCCAATCGGATTATATGCATTGTCACGCTGGACTTATTTTGGAATTCATTCTCTCTAAAGAACTATTTTGCATTTCGGATCAACTTGAGAGGAGTTTCATGCATACTGAAATATTGTGCGTGATTTGTTTATATATATATATATATATATATATATATATATATATATATATATATATATATATATATATATATATATATATATATATATATATATATATATATACAAATTTTTTTTGGTAATTTATAACTCCAATAACTTACGGTTTCACTTAATGCCTTAACTAGCAAATTCTAGCATTGCTACAAATATAATTTGCTGATTTATTTATGTCCTCTGATGAGAAGAATAACAAAAATAGCATTATTTGAAACTCTGCGGAATAAGGACTTTGTAAATTGTTTTTTGGAGTATTCAGTCGAACAATACATTTTGATTGTAAAGTTCAACTTACAGTTTTAATTTTCTTTCTGTTATATATATATATATATATATATACATATATATATATACATATATATATAACTACTCCATTTACTCACATAAAATTAATATACGAAAGTATAAATTCATGCGTAAACTTTAAGTATTTACTTCAAAAGTGCTCAATACGTAGGTAGAGCTGGTTAGTAAATTATAAAATATATATGGCGATTAAGCTACTCTGAATATTCCGCGTTTAATCCACTCTAGGATTCGCATAAGCCTGAAGAATCATAGAGTGGATGAAACGCGGAATGTTCAGTGTAGCTTAATATCGCCATATATATTTTATAAATTACTAACTATATATATATATATATATATATATATATATATATATATATATATATATATATATATACTAAAAGAATACATGTTCGAGTTTAACATCACTTGTATGTTCTACGAATATTAAAATCAGCATATAATGGTAATGAAAAATTGTCTTCGATGGGCTGGTCACATTGTGCGTATTGATGATAGTTGTTGTCTGCCAAAGCAATTATTCTATAGTGAAATGATGGAAGGAAAGATAAGTGCATCAAAATAAAAGAAAAGATTTAAGGACACAATAAAATTTTATTTGAAACAATCGGGACTATCCATGGATTCATGTGAGAAAATGATTTTAAATAGAAGTGGCGGAAGCCGATTTTCGAGTCCTTTGAAAATAGTTGCATCCAGTACAGCCTTTATAAGCGATTGATTCGCAAAGGCGAACATGATCCAGCACTGGATCCACAAAGTCGCAACATTAACTGTGACATATGAGGAAAATTATACCTATTTCTTGTTCGTCTCAAAAGCCATTTGCGCAAATGTGCAAAACCTGTCTTGCACCCTAATAATGACACTGTAAGCAAAACGAATCGGGTATGTCAATTTTGTGGCAAAATCCGTCGCAGTTTGGATGGCCTGAAGAGCTACTTGAGAACACATGCAATTCGGGGGTTAGAGAGGTGGGGACAGAACATGAAATAAAGGAGGTGGTCGCGCTTGAAACTAAGAGGAGAGCCATCAGATAGATAGATAGATAGATAGATAGATAGATAGATAGATAGATAGATAGATAGATAGATAGATATTACTGAAACTGTGGATCTCTTTATGTGGCTTATCCTTATCCATGTCCTTCCTCTGCGGCAAAGTATTGGTGGTGGGAGGTATCCAACTCCACAAAATCTAACATTCTGGATAAGACAAAAAATAAATATTACCGTAGTCAAGAATGATTTTACCTTCTTCGGCTAAGCACAAGACCGATATTACACTTCGATCTTAGTCCGAAAGTCATGATGAGTCAGCTAAAGATTATGGATAATAATGGATGACATCACAAAATGATAATGTTGTCTTCTAGATCGTTAGACATGAAGCCAGGATCGAAATTCAACTTTTTAGAGTCAGTTATTTTATATACTTGAAGGAAACGTACGTCCCAAAATCTGCACCCAAAATTTATAAAAGAAATTAGATAATTGTCTAACCATTCACCATTGATAGATAATAACAATTACAAAACAGAACGTTGATCGAAGCTAAACAAATCAATCCAATGGAGAGGACAAGTTTAATGATACTATTATGAAAAACAGACAGGGGCCTCTCCCGAATCTGTTCAAATAATATCCATTTCGCTTCCTGACCGGAAGTGCCGAGATGTACACAGACTTTAAAATGGTCCCCTATTCATGTCCACCCGCTTGCTAAAGCCACTAGAGCCAATTTACTGAAAGTCGACATTTTGAAATTTCGCCTAGCTCCTCTGATCAAGCGATATTTGTCTGTAGAAAAAGGGTTTTATCAACAGTGAGTCCTTTTCTCATTATAAACCACCCTGTTGCGGATAACTCTGGATATTTCTATACGTATGTATGTATATATATATATATATATATATATATATATATATATATATATATGTATATATATATATATATGCATGTGTGTGTATGTGTGTGTGTTACCTTATTTAACCTTATCCAAACATTGAAGATTGAAGTAGTGGCTCCACAGTGGTATATGTATATATATTTATATATATATATATATATATATATATATGTATATATATATATATATATATATATATATATATATATATATATATATATATATATATATATATATATATATATACGAGCAAACAGTTAATAAAACATGTTAAAAAAACACTTGGAAAAAGAGTTAAAAACATATTTATTCTGAAAAGTAAACACTTGATACGTGGATAGTCCTTAATCCGCGGAGTTTCGAAGAAATACTTTCCTTCTCATCAGAGGGTAGGAATTAGCAAAATGCAGGATCGGATTTTGCATGCAAAAGTATTTGATGAAACAACAAGTTAGTCAAAGATCTTACTTGATAACAAAAAAGTGAAGCAGGGGGAATATGGTAAAGAAAAAGGTGATTACACGTGAATGGATAGTCTGGTGGAAGATAAATAATCCAGTGACGGTAAAATCCAAATATATAACTTCAAGAAAGTTAATTGAATTTCCATTTGCACAAGTAATATATATATATATATATATATATATATATATATATATATATATATATACGCATGTATATACGTGTCTATATATGTATATAAGATCAAGAAGTTAGAATTAAGTTTACAAGCCAAAAGCTCTTGTAAACTTAAAGAGCATACAAATATTAATATTTATATAGTAATCCGAACCAAATAAAAAAGTTCAATAGAACCAAAATATGAAATAGAGCTTGTCATAAAAGAACACAATTAAAGGCTGTAAATTATAATTTACAAGAATTTATTGCTCGAAAGAATACTCAAAAATAATAATTGTTTGCTAACACCTTTCCTCTGATGGAAAGAACGCATCCTATGAAACTCTGCGGATTAAGTATTTCTTTTTAAGTATCTTGTCGAACAATAAATTCTTGTAAATTATAATTTACATTTTTAATTGTGTTTACATATATATATATATATATATATATATATATATATGTATATATATATATATATATACAAATATACAAATACATATATATATGTATATATATATACAAATACGCACACACACACACACATATATATATATATATATATATATATATATATATATATAGATTACCCTATGCGATTAAACATTTTCAGTGCCTTTTTTACGGAGGGCTGTGTATTATTCTCGCTTTTTACGGTGGGCTGTGTATTATCCGCCACTGGATTAATTTACGTAGATGTTCCCAGCGTGTACAAACACACTACGTTAATTATTTTTTACGTTCACGAAAATATAACATGAGTTTTTACGGTAATCTAAAGAAAAACAATTCTATAGCTAAATATTTGGTGGTTTAAGAAAAATCGGAGTTAGTAATTGTATCGGAATCGGGAAAAAATTTGGAATTGCCCCATCACTAATAGATAGATAGATAGATAGATAGATAGATAGATAGATAGATAGACGAGAAAATAGTTAACGAAACATGTTAAAAAAACACTTTGAAAAAGAGTTAAAAACATATTTAATCTGGAAAGGAAACACTTGATACGTGGATAGTCCTTAATCCGCGGAGTTTCGAAGAAATACTTTCCTTCTCATCAGAGGGTAGGAATTAGCAATATACATACATATATATATATATATATATATATATATATATATGTATGTATATTTATATATACACGCATGTGTATACGTGTCTATATATGTATATAAGATCAAGAAGTTAGAATTAAGTTTACAGGCCAAAAATTTGGAATTACCTCATCACTAATAGATAGATAGATAGATAGATAGATAGATAGATAGATAGATAGATAGATAATCTTTCGAAGAATATTTTAAATTCTATTTTCAAAATATGGTTAGATTTAATTATCTTCTATGAATTGTTTTTACATAAGGCCATAAGGATGTTTTTAATGTTGTAGAAGCCGAAAAGATGAAAGAGGAGATAGAAAATTAAATGTGGAGACAATATATGCGATTTTTCTTCAAGAAAACTCATTTATTCGTCGATTGATTTTACAATTATTGTAGTATGGATTATGAAAAAAAATTCATATTTCGAGAGATATATCCCTTCTAAAAATTAGGTGTTCTTTGATTTTTTTATAATAAAAGTTATATAAAAGTTATTGTTATATCTGAATGTTTATGTCCCAGCAAAGATTTCGAACTGCAGAAACTGTAATATTTTAGTATTTTATTTATATACATATGATTTTCTAAAATATTTATTTATATACTTACTTATTGCCTCGCAAGATTAGTATTAGTCCTTATATGTTTTTATTAATGTATTTATTATATATTAATTTACTTTTATTCCTTTTATAATTTATCAACGAATTTCGATTATGCATACTTTTTGTTGTTATAAGTTCCACATGAATATAAATATTTTCCGACATGTTCCTTGTTTTCATCTTGAAAACGCTTATTTGATTATTTCCGCACAAACCAAAAAGAATACAAAATAATAACAGATATGATTAAGAATTATTTTGGCTATAAGCGGTTATGGTCAAGATTGTCTTCTCTTTTTTACTTCCGTTTTCTGTTGTCCGTTTGACTGAATGATTAGACATCGTCCTGCGGACAAGAACACGCAATTCTTTATATGCGGCAACAGGCGTCACATTACTTGAGAGGGAGATTATATTTAATTAGAAGGGACCATATCTTGGTTGTCACAATAGTTTCGTCTGCAGATTAAAAACAGAAGTTAAAAAGACCAGACAATCTTGATTATAACGCTGAAATTTGTATATTTATAAATGTGAGCCATTTATCGCAATGACATTGATGACAACGCCAAATTCATATTTAGCATATTTACAAAAGAACAGTTGCGTATGTGTATGCTGAACATGGGCAGCGACCGACATTGGAAGTGTAACTAGTTTGCGTATCTCTTTAAAAACGGACATTTTATTAATTCTGTGTCTTTTTTTAATGTTTTCTAATTCAATTATCGTTTCCAATTTAATATAACACACAGTTTTCTTTATGAACAATTTGATATTATTGGTAGAGACGTGAAATTTTGTGTGGAAAGAGTATTTCCGGTCAATTTAGTTCTGAGGTTGGCGCCCTTAGTTTTCTCAACTTTGCCGGGTTAGACTGAAGAACGGGTCCTGTAGTATTATATAAATTTCTATCTAAAGCATTCCAACTAACTACTCTGGAAAAATTCCATCTAACCGCATGCAGTAATAGTGTCACACGGATAAGCTACACGACAGTAATTACAAAAGATCAACCATTTACTTATTTTACCCATTACCTGGTTATTCTCACTAATAATTGCTCTACAAAGACATGGGATTATCGTCTCGTCTAAGATTTCTTTATAGCTGGAAATGATAGACAGAAGAAGCAATAATTTTCCGGAGGGGTGTGTAAAAATGATACAATAGCCCGTACAGAATTTGAACCGGGCACATTGAGCTTACAATGCACCACGTCTAATGTCGTGATTGTAATTCAACCGTCATGCCTTTTCGCTACTTTGACCCTCACATTTAAACAAAGTGGTAATTGCACCAATGCCATATGCATACGAGCGACAAATAAAGAAAAGTGAACAAAAGATCAAATAGGAAAAAAGTAGTGGGTGAATGCAAGGGGAGACATGATTAAAAAAGAAGTAGACAAGGAAAAACATGAGAAAATAAAGCAACATTAAGACACAAGAAAAGAAAGAACAATATAAAAAATGAGGAAGGAAGAATGAGAGTCGACAGTTAGAAAACAGCGAGACAAAGTATTAAAAAGGAAAGGAACGAGGACGAAAGAGAGAGAGAGAGATGTGGAAAGAAAACAAAAAGAAGAAAATAAATAAAGATAGAGAGAAAAAAAAAGGCAGAGGAAGAGAGGGGTAGGTGGAATACAACACAGAAATGACAGTAGGAAAGAAAGAAAAAAGAACGCGGACATAGTCAAAAAGAAAGAAAGAAAGAACAGAGTATAACCAGAGGAAAAGAAGAGAACATGAAAGAGAGTCAGAAATAAAATCGAAAACCACAAAGATTCAGAAAAAAAGAGACAGATACATAAGGACATATATAATACGAGAAGAAAAGATTAAATAGAGCAACGGGGTGTCAAAAGATAGGCGAGAGGGAGAAGGCGAAGGGCAAGACGGAGAAACAGAAATGTAGAGACAAAACGAGATGAAAGGGCATGATCGAAGGGAGGTGGGCAGACAAAGGCCAAAAATCGCTTTGGCTCCTTTTGGCGAGCGTTCCTCCTAAGAGTATTACCGATAATCATCTTGATTCGATAATCTTAATCTAAGTCGACCGAAGGACGACGACGGAAGATAGATTAACGTTAAGATACATTATCGGTTAATTACAAGATAATCCGCCGTCCGGGATATTAACATTAGTGTAACCAACTGAAACAAACAACGACCAATATATATATATATATATATATATATATATATATATATATATATATATATATATATATATATATATGCGGAACATCAAGTGTAGCTTAATTGCCATATATATTTTCATAATTTATTATCTTGTTTTTCTGACGTGTTGAGCACTGTGGAAGTAAATGCTAAAAATCAATGCATAAAATATTATATACTCTATAAAAATTTATGAAGAGACGTGAAATTATATATACACTAGAAGATGTACCAGGTGTTGCCCGGTATTAAACATTAAATTTTAAAAAATGAAGTAAAAAAAAACTGGGAAGAAACTGAATCAATTGAAATGAATGGCTCTTGTCTTGGGGAAGCTCATGTTTTGACAAGCTTCTGGGCTTGGCTTTTACTCCTGACCTTAAATGGAACACGTACATCAAATCTGTTGCCAAGGCCGCTGGAAAAAGTACTGTTGCCACATATGGGCAGGAGCTGCTAGAAAAGGACTTGTCCTGCCTTGATAGAGTTCAAAATAGACTTCGTAGTCTCGTAGATGTCCTTTACTATTCCCTGCAACCTCTATCTCACAGAAGAGATGTTGCGAGTTTGTCTCTACTTTATCGTTATTTTCATGGCAAATGCTCGACTGAGCTTCAATCTATGGTCCCCCCTCGCTAAACTTTCACAAGAAACACTCATCTAGCTGAAAACACTATCAATAATTCCCCCCACTCTTTATCTGTGCCTAAACCATGAACAAAGCTTCTTTCTTAGAACTGCACGCCTGTGGAATTGTCTTCTGTTTTCCTACTTTTCAGCTGACTACAATATGGTTGTCTTCAAGTCCAACGTAAATCAGTTAATTTACCGAATTTCCCTTACTAATGATTACTGTATTGTCCAATTTCTACTGTACACTCTTTAACCCTTATCCTCAAGTGATCTCTGGCCTTGATAAGTGGTTATGCCTATGTAAAAAAGGGCAGGTAGGCTCGAACCCGTGCCGCGATGGAGGAAATGAACGTGAAAAAAATCGTTACGTCTTTGCTGCTGCGCCCATCACCAAACCGGACGTGATGAATGTTTAAATTAACGCTAGTCAGTCGAAAAAAGGGGATGACTTTCGAAAATATCAGCGAAAAAAAACGATCCCTCTTGTAGAAAAGTGGCCAGTTTAGGGTGAAGGAATCAATTTTTTTAGCCAATTTTTCGATATTTGTCGCCCGAAAGATCAAGCTTCAAAACGATACCGATCTCGTGAAAATCCGTCGCCTGTGTCGAAAGTTTTAGACACACATACATACATACATACATACATTTAATCAAACGGGTGATATTTATATTATAGATGTGTGATACTTAATGGGTTTTACACTTACCTGTAATATTTTTAAACTTTAAATGGTTATCACAGCCAAAATCTGAGCAGTTCTAAGAAAGCAGTGTGTTATAGTTATTATAATTTTGCATGTTGTATCAAGTCGATAAAATAAAGATTGTTGGATACTTTTTTTTGAAAGCTGGTGGACAAGTCAAACGTAGAGTGAATATGGTTGGGTTGCACAAAAGATTTTGAATTTTATTAATGATGTAATGGTTGGCATTTTGGAAGGTTATCCCATATGCTCATAAGAGAATTGTTCTGTTAGCCGTTGTTCAGGTTAATCATGGGCCAGGTAATATTGGCTCGCGTTCAAAGGACCTAGACTTAACATTGGACTGAAAATTAATTACTACGATTACAAGGATGATAAGCAAAGCTCTTTTCTAAGACGAAGTTTCATATGATCCGTGATTGACGCATCATTCATTCAGCAGAACATATATCCTATACTCTTCCTGTTAGAAAATGACCACTATATGTCTAGTACCTGGATACTAATACAGCAAGCCTTTTTTTTAATGTTCACATCAAGTAAGACATATTGCTACTAACACGTAAGGGGTTACTGCGAAAAATAGTAAAGCATTTGGGGATCTCTACAATAAACGGGTGTGATTTTTCTGCTTCTTGAAAAGTTCAAGGTATTTATATTGAGAGGATATAAATGCAGTAAGTTCTTCGAAGCACATTCCGTTGGAGAGAATGCAAAAGAGTACAGGGATGCAACATTGTGGCGCTTGGCCATAGGATGGTTGATAGAAAGTGTGGAATCTAATAGATTAGATATTTTTTGCATCCAAAAGACAGAAATGAGTGAGTGGTGCACGAACAACAATAAAAGAAAGCCTGAGCGGTACTAAATCCTATGCTTAGTTGAAAAATATAACGTGTTCAGAAATAGTAGTATTTAATTAGTCGCATAGTGAAATAGTCGAATAGTGAAATAGTTGTTTTTAAATAATCATATAGTGAAATAGTTCAATAGTGAAATAGTCGTATTGAAAGAGTGTTATATTAAAATAGTTCTATATTGAAATAGACCTATACTTAAATAGTCATATAGTGAAATAGACCTGTTGAAATAGTCGTATAGTGAAATAGTAAACAAGCAATTGGCGAGATAGATTTTAGCACCATCAAAAAAGATAGAACGTTGTTAGGTATGGGCAAATTACTATTGGTCTTAACTGAATCATGTAAAACAGGAATTGTGTGATTTGTATGTTTATAATAAAAACAGAGTAACCTTCTAGAAGAAACGATGCAACTTACAACCCAGCCAGAGATTGTTGATTTGCGTTTAGTAAATCAAATTTGTAAAATTCATTAATTCATCCTTAGCTTGTTTCCAGCTAAGGAAAAACAAAGAAAACCAATGAGGTAACTCAGACACTATGTAGCAATCTAAAATCAAACCAACAAACGGATATTTAACACAACATTAATAATTACATTTTAGTTTAAATGCTTATTTTCTTCTAGCGTTTGCATTTTTATATTTATTACCAAACGGAACTGGTGTTCACCCTAGGCGGGTTGAAGTGACAAGATCAAATTCACAATCGGTCCCCAATCGAATATATATCCCCGTGGGTGGAAATGACGACGTTGAGGTTTTGCAATTGTTGCAGGGAGGTGTCGACGTTCTCAAACACACAACGCCTGGTATTTCCTAATGGTCATCTATCTGGTACTGACTAGGTTCAACGTTGCTTAACTTTGGTGATCTAACGAGAACCGGCGTGTCAATGTGATTGTGCTGTAACGTTTATATTAATTACCAACATTTAAACTAAGTTTTATAATAACCAGAACGAATAGAAAATATAGATTGAAGTCATATCGGACCAAACGAATACCGTGGATAAGGCATAAATCCACGATAAAATCCGATTAATAGTTTTGGACATTTAGTCTTAAAGGGGGAAACATATTGTTTTTGTCACAAAAAATAAATCAAATCATTTCGGCCGATGTAACCTCCGACCATCCTCAACACTGGATGTAGTTGTTAAAAAAAACAGACTTGGCGTTACTTGTGTTTGGAATTTCTAACGGCTATGTTCGTTAGGAAAGCAAAAGAAGATGAAAAGAAACATTTTTTACTATTCACCAAAAACATCCAGTGTGTATGCACCTGAGGATGGTCAGAGGTTGTATCGGCCGAAACGTTGTGGACAAAACAACCGTGGATGTATAGGAATTTTAAAAACTCTATAATTTGATGAAGAGGTTTTTTCTCGAATTATACCATGGAACACAGCGATACATATTAGATCACTGCGTAGAAGTTTGGATTAATCTATTAAGATTTATTATTGAAAAATATATACACACACACATATACACACACACATGTGCATGTGTGTGTGTGTGTACACATAGGTATATTTATATATATATATATATATATATAAAAGGAGGGAAAAGATCTACCTTAAACCACTAACCTAGTTCTAAAACAGATCCTTTGTTCGATAAAATGCATGCCCATTGGCTGATAAGAGGGGGCGCGGTGGATACTAGAAAGCTGATTGGCTAACTAGAAATCCTCAACATATATAAAAACAAGAAGCAACCACAAAATTCGCGCATAAGCCTGACGAATCCTACAGTGTATGAAACGCAGAATATTCAGTGTAGCTTAGTCGCCATATATATTTTATAAATTACTATATATATATATATATATATATATATATATATATATATATATATATATATATATATATATATATATAGCTTAGAGAGTTAGGTGAATAGAGTAAATTCAATACTATAAGAAGATACTTATCGAGATAACATAAAGCTCAACAAATTTCATTGGAGCTTATATAGGAAACAATAAGATTGGAAAATGAAATCACAAAAACCACATATTGGTGAATATGGAATGGTTCATTTATTTAATAAAGGTACACAAACATTTAGTTGGAGGATAGAGAGGACTCTTTATACCAAGGTATTTCGAAGCCTAATTCTTCTCATCAGAAGAGTAGAGAAGATGCTAGGTAACATAATGGGGATGCTACGTCTAGCGTGGAATTCATCAGGAACGAAATAAATCAATGAAAATATTGATCTTGTTAGGAGCAATTATATAGAATTCTAAGACAAAAGAGGGGCGTATTATATAATTAGAATTCTATATAATTCCCCAAAATACCTTGGTATAAAGTATTCTCTCTATCCCCCAACTAAATGTTTGTGTACCTTTATTAAATAAATGAACCATTCTATATTCACCAACATATAATTTTTCGGTCTTCATTTTCCAATCTTATTGTTCTCTCTCTCTCTCTCTCTCTCTCTCTATATATATATATATATATATATATATATATATATATATATATATATATATATATACATATATATATCACTATTCACCAATAACATCCAGCGTGAATGTACCTGAGGATAGTCGAATGTTACATCTGCCGAAAGGTTGTGGAAAAAAAAACAACAACCAAGATAAACTTTTACTTGTTGAAAAGCTCTTTCGAATGTTTTAACAATCCTAATGAAATATTTTTTTGCAAATTAGTATCATTTGTTAACTTTTGCCCATGAATTTATTACCATTGTTCGTTTGTTCAATTTTATCTTTATTTTTTTTAAAAAAAAAGCTATTATGTAAAAGCTTGTATTTTTTAAATATTATTTATGCTTTTCACACTATTCATTATTCGGTAAAAATTTCATTGCTAATCATGCATTACTTTCGAAGTAATTATATATATATATATATATATATATATATATATATATATATATATATATATATATATGAACAAATGATTAATAAAATATGTTAAAAGACATCTTGAAAAAGAGTTAAAAACATATTTAATTTTAAAAGAGGAAGCACAAGATAAGTGGATAGTCCTTAATCCGCGGAGTTTCGAAGAAATACTCTCCTTCTCATCAGAGGGCAGGAATTAGCAAAATGCAGGATCGGATTTTGCATATAAAAGTATTTAATGAAACTACAAGTAAGTCAAAGATCTTACTTGGTTTTATTTTTATTTTATATATATATATATATATATATATATATATATATATATATATATATATTGGCAGGAAGACCCGACGTTGCCCGGGATTGCATGATGATCAATGAATATTTCACACTCCTATATTTTTATTGTAATGGAAATCCATGAAATCGCCTGGGAGAGAGCTTCACATGCCTCACTTCACTTAGTCCAAAATATATGTTATTCTCCATTGCACTCCAAAGAACCTAACGTTTCTTTTATCAAATTATTTTTATATAAAACGCTTTCCAGTTAACGAAAAAAACATTACGAAATTTACGTGCGGGGTTTGAACCTATAGACAACGTCATGCAAAAAAAAAAGAACACGTAAATTTCAAGTCCTATAAAATTCTTTGCAGTTAATGAAAAAAAAAAAGAAATTTACATAATAAGAAAGTTTGAACCTACAGACCACGTCATGCAAAAAAAAAAAAAAATTTCACAACCCGTTGTTCTATCATTGTTGCTAAGCGACGGCATGAAAAAAATGGCGTTACCAATGAAAGATAAATTAAAATAACGGTTTCAATTATCGGTAATTCTGAGACAAAACTTAACTAAGATCATTCCCAACTTATACACTAGAATTCTATAAATTTTAAAGAAAATTTGTGCAGCCGTTTCAGAGTCTATAAAGAACGAACTCATACATACACACACACAAAGAGAGAGTATCTATACACAGATGATGTTACAGAGTCTTAGCTTTGTATGGCAGCTAAGTCTCTCTCTCTCTCTCTCTCTCTCTCTCTCTCTCTCTCTCTCTCTCTCTCTCTCTCTCGGTTCAAAATGTTGAGATCCAGTAACAAGCAAGAGCAAGATAGCCAGCAACAAGTTAAACTGCAGACCAGCTTAATCCGGATACTGGTCTCCCGGTTTATGGTTTTTTAAATCAGAGATTTGCTTCTCCTAGAAAGGTTGCCTTCGCCACGGCTTACGGGAGCCCTCTCTACCCAACACACACATACATACACACAAACACACACGGTGCTAGTTGTCCGTTGACCCGGAAAAAGGGTCCATTCGTCCTTTGGAAGGTCTTGTTTCTAATCCTTCAGGGAGACTAGCCACCCTCCTCACCAAACAGGTCTGGTGGGGGAACCAGTTTAGTCGCCGGTGACCCGACCATGAGGCAGGTAGTACTGGGTTACATGGTCCCAGTAGCATATGACATGACCTGACATACATACATACATACATACATACATACATACATGCATACATACATTTAAACAGACAGGTGAGATTTATATTATAAATTAATATATTTTCGTACAAATCAAGCCGATATCGATAGGATTGGATAGCAATTTATTTTAACGTATATTTCTTTATTGAATTATCTTTACTAACATGTAAATATTTTCTTACAAGAAATTATTCAAGAAAAAGATCAATTGTAGAATAGAAAGAGTTGAACGATACAAAAATAAAAGTAAAATTACACCCAAGACACGCCGCATGTATGTATGTATATATATATATATATATATATATATATATATATATATATATATATATATATATATATATATATATATATACAGTGATGATCATATTTATTGGCACGGTAAAATAAAAGTTAAATTTTGTCTAATAAATTCTAAAAAAGGGATTAAATTAAAGAAAATAACAAAGTATATTATGTATTTTTAACTGGCCTTTCCGATGCAGCAATCGGATTTTAGAAAAAATAAATAACAAAGGAACAACAAACATAATTGCAAAAAACCCTTGTTCAAAATTATTGGCACGGCTTTGTTTTTCTTTTAGTATCAGTATAATATCAATCAATTTCCGGTTTACGTGCTTTCTGAACTTTTTTATAGCCATATTATGCTTGTTTAACGCTAATTCAGTGAATAATTTTTTTCAGATAATTTTTAGATAGCGATTTATTTAAACTATTATAAGTGACTAAATTATAATTTTCAATCGCCATGGTTAAAACTAAGGAACACAGCGAAGACGTCAGGAAGCTTGTTGTAGCATGCCATACCAATGGGGAGGGCTATGATAAGATTTCAAAGAAGCTAAACCTTCCCAAATCCACTGTTAGAGCCATAATAAACAAGTTCAAATCGCAAGGCCACGTTATGAGTTTAGAGGGTAGAGGGAGAAAAAGGATTCTTTCCCCAAGAGATGAACGGAAAATTGTTCGACAAGTAAAACAAAACCCAAAGATCTCTGTTGGGGAGATTGTTGATGAACAAAGCACCTCTGGAGTGAATGTATCTCGACATACAGTTGGTAGAGTTTTGAAGAGAGCTGGTTTAAAAGCATGTCGTCCGAGAAAGACTCCCTTATTGAAGCCTATGCACCTGAAAGCAAGGCTAGCCTTTGCAAAACGTCATATTGATAAAGATGTTGCATTCTGGAAACGTGTTCTATGGACTGACGAAACGAAAATAGAGTTATTTGGCCATAATAAAGTGTCTTATATTTACAGAAAATCTGGCGAAGCTTTCCTGCCTAAGAACACCATACCCACAGTGAAGCACGGTGGAGGCAGTTTGATGTTTTGGGGATCCTTTGCTGCCTCTGGACCAGGGCGACTTGTTAAGGTCACAGGTAGCATAAAAAAGGAAGATTATGTTAAAATATTGGATGAAAACCTGAAAGACTCTGCTAAAGAGCTCTCACTTGGTCGTCGTTGGTGGTTCATGCAAGATAATGACCCAAAGCATTCGGCTAAACTGACTAAGAAATGGCTTGAGGACAATCATATTAATGTTTTGGAGTGGCCATCACAAAGCCCAGACCTTAATCCAATTGAAAATTTATGGAGAACATTAAAATTGAGGGTAATGCAAAGGAAGCCTAAGAATCTTATTCAATTGGAGGATTATTGTCAGGAAGAGTGGGCTAAAATTACTACTGAAGAGTGCAACAACTTGGTTGTAAACTATGAAAAGCGACTGAGGAAGGTAATCAAGGCCAAAGCCTATACAATTGATTATTAAATAAATCGTGCCAATAATTTTGAACAAGGGTTTTTTGCAATTATGTTTGTTGTTCCTTTGTTATTTATTTTTTCTAAAATCCGATTGCTGCATCGGAAAGGCCAGTTAAAAATACATAATATACTTTGTTATTTTCTTTAATTTAATCCCTTTTTTTAGAATTTATTAGACAAAATTTAACTTTTATTTTACCGTGCCAATAAATATGATCATCACTGTATATATATATATATATATATATATATATTTAATTATTATAGTAAAAAATAATTATATATATATATATATATATATATATATATATATATTCCAAAACTCTGGCATTGATGGAAGGGAGGTTAAAACTTGTTGCTATGGTTCCAAATGATCTGAAATAACAGCAAGGGGTTACTATATTCAAATACTTCTCATATGTTATATCTCCTCTCTTTTTGGAAATAGGATTATGAATATCTCCAGTATCAACTGATCCTTTTACACTGTGAAATTTACTCTACGTATGAAAACCATAGAGGGGAAATATAACATATGATAAATGTATGGAATCAAGTCTCCCCTTGCAGTTATTGCAGATCCTTTTCAAGTCTTTATAGGATAATATAAACCTTTTACGGTGGGGTTTAAAAATAACACCTCTATTTTTATTTTATTGATTTTATTTTATTATCATAATTTCGTTATTTATGCATGCATTTTTATATGCTTCCGATTAGAAAAACAATGTTTCTGCTTTTTGAATCTTGGCCATACTAAACCTTTAAGGAACTCCTATATTATTAATTTTCTATTATTTTTTCTTATTTGTTCATCAATTCGATGTGGAACATGAATCTTCTTAACGCTGATAAGCCATCAACGCCTGCCCTCTCGATGAAAAAGCTATATTTAAATAAACGCGATATCGTCTCTGAAAGGATCGTGCATTGTCCCTGCTTCTGTATGTCATAATTTCTATGGACATGTAAATGAACTTATATCAAGTTATAAATTTCATTTACTCTCCATCCATTTATATATATATATATATATATATATATATATATATATATATATATATATATATATATATATATATATATATATATATACAAAGTTGAACGTATTTGTGTGTCTGGTCACGAATACACTCCTGTATGGTTGACTATTATAGAAAATTTATCACACATAATGCTAGAAGATGTATCGAGGCACAGGAATGGGTATGTTAGATCTGGCAGAACGGTGGTTCATTAAAATTGTGGGGTCTGCGTTCGCGCCTGATCCATAAAGTGTGGAAATAAAACATTTAAAAATTAAAAAAAAAAACGTTTACAAGTGTTTTTGATATAGATGTACATAAGAATACTTTGATAAGTATATTTCAACTTAAATAGGGATGGTATAATAAAATTGTGGGGTCTGCGTTCGCGCCTGGCCTCCATAGAATGGAAATAGGCACAAACTTTAATAAAGACTTTTCATATCTATCTGCGTAAGTATACTTTGATAATTATGTTTCAGTTTGAAGAAATATGGTATAATAAAATTATGGGTGTTCGTTCGCACCTGACCTCCATAGAATGGAAAGTTTAACAAGGTTTTTTAATATAGATCCACAGAATATTGTGATAAGTGTTTCAGTGTGAACAGGTATGGTCTAATAAATTATGGGGTTTATCTATTTTATTTTTATTTTCATCATATTTTGCTTTGGTTTTGATACCCCCAAATTCGAAGCTATCTGTTTACAACCCTTCCTTTACATAACCTATCATACTTTCATAAATCAGAGTCCATTTTCTGTAGGCTGTTTTTGAACCCAGTCAACGACGAGTACTTTTGCTAGTATATATATATATATATATATATATATATATATATATATATATATATGTATATATACTCCTATGAGTTTGGGTCTGTTGTGCATTTATATTCATAAAAACCTTTTTTTTCTATTTATTTAAAAAGAAAATACAACTTAGTTATATATGGTTCGTGGAATTGCATTCATCTGCAAAAGATCTAGCTAATTAGCATTGTATTTAAAACATTCCTTTTACTTAATTTCCTATTAGTTTTTTCGGTTTTCTTATGAGATAATCATATTTACTTTAATATATTACATGTAATTATATTCATGCAGATATTCTACAGGTTTTATACTTGCATAATATTTACGTAAAAACCTCATAATAAACACAAATCTATTTCTATATATATTTATGTATGCGTATATATTTATGTATGCGTATATATATATATTTGTTTTAAAAAAGTTTCCTACCATACTCCTTTGTTAGTTTTTGGTCGATAGACATGTAACTTAATATACAGTGTATTCGAACCCATGCGAAACTTGGGTTTTAGCCGGGGGGGAATCGGTGCAGAAGTGTGAAAATTAAAAAATAAAATTTGCCAGGTGAAGGTCGAACGACGACATTACGGATATGCATGCGTAACGTAATAGCTCATGTTTTCATTTTAAGCCTCTTTTTTCATTTTAAGCAAACTTATCTTCATCGCGCAGGCCTTAACGTCAAAGGAAAAGTAAATCGTAAGCTAAACGTTTTGGTTTCAATTTTCGGTAATGGCGCACGAGTCATTTATTTTTTTAAACTTTTTAAATCATTACTATGTATTGGGTTCAATATAATATAATAATAAATACAAATCTGCATTAATAAAAAAAAAATCATATTTAACCGTATTTTACGACTGGGCAATGTCTGGCGGCCTGTTAGTATATATATATATATATATATATATATATATATATATAAAACAAGAATATCATTTTGCCGACTTGTTTGTCGCGAACGAAACAATATTGCAATGGTTACCTTTTGAAAAGCTATAAATTATCAAGTAAGAAAACTTGATTTTTGAAACTTTGCGAACTATTATATTACACTATATATGCTCTGGGATATAAAAAAAGACATTTGTTGAGCTTGAACTTTTTCAAACTTTATATAATTTTTTTTAATCTAAAAAACATTTTTAATTATGAAACAATTATTTTATCCATTACGATTGGTATATACAAACTGATTAACGTTTCAAGTAAATATATATATATATATATATATATATATATATATATATATATATATATATATATATATATATATATATATATGAGAGAGAGAGATGGTGGAGAAAGAGATAAAAGGAGCAACTAAAATGTTTATACTATTTTCAAAACTCCCCACTAACTTTTTTGTATCATGCCACAGTTAACACGTTGAATTCGGGTTTCCCTTGCGACCCAAACCCATAAAGTTTAGGCCAGTGTTTAGATTGCTTGTTTCCTGTTGATTGTGCTATTACCTTCGTCATGTGCACTTTTAAGAAGGTCAACCCTACCAGGATTTAACTTTCTACCATTTTTAGAAGGGGGTAATTTATTGCTAATCGCTTGAGAAATGCCGACAGAACTGCTCAAACATGTTTTAAAGGCGAGAGCGCTCTTCCTCCAGAACGCTGGCTCTTCAATCCCACTTTCTGACCCTTGTGTCACATTAGCCTTCCGTGAGTTTCCAAATTTGGATCTAGGATCAAAGTGTAGTATATGGTCTGTTCTCAGTCAGCAAATAAAAATTCTTACAGACTGCTGTAATTTTTATTTTGAATCCAAATTCAGGGTGCCAGTTTTGTGAAGATAAGCCGAATTTGATCCCAACACATTTAAAAAGTATAATTTTATTTTTTATTCGTACGTGATCATCTGGTTTCTGAGCACAGCTGTTTTCACATTATTTGACTTGTAGTAACAATATCTTTTCTATGAATAAAATACATTTGAATAAACATTATTCAAGAAATGTTCAATTTTTCCATTGTATCTAATTTATTTCATATACTGTAAAATAAGAACAGATTTAGAGAAGTGTTACAAGACTATCACAAATGGAAAGTTGCCGGTATTGAGAAAGGAAGACAAACAAATGATTTTCTGTATATCTTTTCTCCAATATTAAGTCTTACTTGATTGGTCAAAACTACTACATGGTGATCTAATCTGTGTAACCGTATTCCATAATATATTTCGAGGAAAAAGTTCTTTACCAAATTGGTGTTTAAAATCCCTAGAAATCCATGTGGACCTGTAACGTTGTATTATGTTCATACCGCAGTAAATATCCATATTGCCAACAGAAAATAGAACAAAATTACAATTATTGTATTCATTCATTTATTTATTTATTTACATTTTATATGTGGGGTATTAACATAAAACAATACAGACCGATGTTGATTCATAGGCATTTGAAAAACCCTATAATTTGATGAAAAGGTTATTTTTCGAAGTATATTATGGAACGCAGCCATACATATTAGATCATTGCGTAGATGTTTAGATTGATCTATTAAGATTTATTATTAAAGAATATATATATATATTTATATATATACATATATATATATATATATATATATATATATATATATATATATATATATATATATACCATTTGCCTGTCTTCACTTTTCAACATTTTATATGTGGGGTATTAACATAAAACATTACAGACACATGTAGATTGATAAGAATTTGAAAACCCCTATAATTTGATGAAGAGGGGTGTTTTTTTCGAAATATATCATGGAATATAGCCATACATATTAGATCATTGCGTAGAAGTTTAGATTCATCTATTAAGATTTATTATTAAAGAATATATATATATATATATATATATATATATATATATAAACCACTTGTCTGGCTCCACGTTTCAACAGTGCACAATGCTTCAAACAAACTACATCTCCTTATCAAGAGCAGATTTTCTAGATGACGTATGTTATTATTGTTTCCGTCAGTAAATGAGTGTATTCTATACCTAGTAAAATGTTGATGCGATAGGGAAAAACCTTTGGTGCTAGTAAATCAGACTATCGTAGATAACTGCTTCCTGGCTTAAATGCACTAAACATTGGTGTTATTTTTTCCTATATCTTTACAAAACACAATCATGTTCTGTAAACCAAAAACAAAAACAACAATGTTTCGTTACAAAACAACTATATATATGAATATTTGAGGGTATAAAGAACTTAAAACATAAAAACTTTCGCCAAAATGATTGAACACGAAAAGGCGTTTATATGCCGCAAAACAAAACATGAATGATCATTTGAAGAAGATATGAAGAGCTTGAAGAATAAAAGTTTTTGATCAAAAATTACCGGATGCAGCTTTAAATACCACGTATGCCGGAAAAGAAAACCACAAAATCAAACATCATTAATTGGATGATATAAACAACTTGAACTGCAAGGTGAGTCACGGGAAACGGATGTTTTAGAACGCTTATGCTTTCTTTGTGTAAAGAATGAGTATGAATACCGCTTTGTTTGTTGTTATTTGTTTACCTTTTACGTTAATTTTTGTTTTAGTTATTGATTTTCGATTTCTTTTCTTTTCAGTTCACGTTTCCCGTGACTCACCCTGTATACTTTTTTCTGAAATTACTGGATTTGGCATTGAATATACCGTAAGGTATCGGTATACTATAAAACAAAACAGCCAAACCAAACACTATGAATGGATACTTGGAGAGATAAAGAACTTAAAAATAAAAAGTTCTTGTCGACATTACTGAATTCGGCATTAAATAGGCAAAAAGAGTTTATATGTCGTAAAATAAAACACTCAAACCAAACCAAACGGAAAAACGCGGTTATTTTGTTATTCAGAAATCACGCATCAGTTAAGTAGTAGATGACGTCATTCATACTAAGGTGTTCGTTAGTATTTTTGTGACACCTATTAGCCGTTTATGTAACTCGTAGTAATTGTATACAGAACGCATACAATGCCGTACACGGACTTGCAATGAGTGGGGAATGGCGGTGGCGAGAGGGAAAGAGTGAGATTTTTAGTTCAAAACACTTTAACACCTCTTGCTTGACCGGCCTAACATCTTTTCTGCTTCGTTCGGCTTAACCTCCAATCAAATCGCTTAGTCTGGCTTATCTCTATGTCGATTCCACCATTAACTTGATCGATCCCAAACCACCTCGTACACTCGTCTCTCTCTCTCTCTCTCTCTCTCTCTCTCTCTCTCTCTTATTCTCTTCTCTTTACCTTTGTCATATACACAAATACAAATACTCTCTCTCTCTCTCTCTCTCTCCCCACTCTCTCGCTCTCTAATTCACATCCATTTCTCCCACCCTCTCCAAAAGTCCACAGTTATCGTGCTTGGCAGCCTGTCATAGGCGAGTCGGGCTTGGGGCCGGGCCAAAGTATTTCTAACAAAGATAAAAGAGAATTATAACTTAATGAACACCTAGACGTGAAAATTTTATAGTTGCTGAACTCCGACAATGCTAATAAGGTCCGGCCGAGTGGTGCGCTGTCACATATGATCAGACCACAAAACTTTAGACATATCTGATGACCATTGAGCAAGAGTTTTGTTCTTCAAGGATAACGATAACATTAACTGGACCATATATATATATATATATATATATATATATATATATATATATATATATATATATATATATATATATATACATCGGACAAAGAACGCTGTTTTCAATGCTTCACTTCTTTTTCATTTACACTTGCCGTAGCGCACTGGTTCGTTCTCGTACTTATCCACCTTCTCCAATGTCTTCTGGACACTCGTTCACACACTTGAAGAGACATCAAACACGTTTTTCTGCCGACTGACCAACCTAACACCATCTTTCTGTCGCCCCGACCTCGACACCCAATCCCGAAACCAAGTCTCATTCTATAGTTGAGATCTCTACACCACTTCATCCAACTTAAATTCCTAGTCCCGTCCATCACCTTCCATGAATCCTATAGTATTCCTCCCATCCCTAACCATTTTAAATCTACCTATTCCAATTGTGCACTTGACTCTCGACTGGGACCCTTTCCCTCTTGAGAGCAAATCTATCCCACTTGGTAAAACCCCCTAGAATTTAGTCCGTTCTGACTATAACTACTCTTCACGTTTGGTATTTTCCTATGAATATCAAAGTATTCTTTTAGATGCATCCTTGCATTATATTAAAAGGTTTTGTCTGTCGGTAAAGTGCTTGGTTAATAGATCCTCAGCTTGAAATTGCAATTTTATCACTATACGCGTAGATTGAACAGACTATCTTATTTTTAAGCGCACTTAATCATTTCTAATCCGTCCATCGGTTTGTATGTTTCTATTTGCTTGCTGCCTTACAAAGGCAGAGTCAGGCATAAGGCCGGTTTTTAATGTGAAAATAAATATAACTCCCCAAAATGGAGCCCTTTGGATTATAACAAAAATTGTCTTCTACACAGTGATCTAGTGTGCGTGCCGTGCTCCATAATATATTCGAGAAAAAAACCCGTTTATCAAATTGCCTCCTTCATTGACCGAGAACAGAATATATAAAATGTAGTAAGAGAACAGATATTACATCTTGATCTTAACCGAACTTTTTTCCGCGTTGAAATTCTAACTTTTAACTTCAGCAATATTTCAAGCTTATGTTTAAAAAATAGTAATTTCGTATGTCTTGCAAGCGTATCTTTTAAATAGCATTTTGGTCTGTCACGCTTTACTATAAATAGAATAATATTCTTTAGTCGGTCACAGACAGTTTGAAATATATTTGTCGGTATGTCACACTTAAGTTTGAAATAGTATTTTGTTTTGGTATGTTATGCTTAGTTTTAATTGCTGTTATAGGTGTGTCTACGAGTCTATGAGAAAGGAAGTTTTGTGTCTGTTGGCGGGGTACATTTAAACCTAGTTTATCATTTTAATAGTTTTGTATGAAAAGTAGGTTTATGATATAAAAGCTACAGTGTCAGGTTTCTTCGTATTACTGTTCTCATCTTGAGTGTTTCAGTCGATGTAACATCCGACTTTATTTAGGTGTATCTTGTCGAATCGGGAGACTTTCTGTCGGACTTTGTAATTTTCACGGAATTTTGAACATAATCATTTATTTAATACACTGTAGCATGCTCTCATATCGTCAGCCGTGTCTAGGTAGAAGAGTAAGTAATTCGCAATTGTAGTTAGAATGTTGCCCGCATTGAGGATTGCACCTTCAACTTCTAGAAGAGTGTAATTTACAACTAAATTTTACCAAGTATTTTGCCCACTGCGCCGTGAAGAAACCCCACATAAATGCAAGACTCTTTGAAGATATGAAATTCGGGAAAATTGAACATTTACATTTTAATAGACTTTTTTAATTCAATCTTTAGTTACATAAGTGATGCGACTTTGTGTGCTCTCAGGGCTGTTAAAGTAACCCATCCTTCTTGATTGAGTCAAATCAAGAATTTGAGAGAATAGCGATTATTCGTATCGTTGTATTCGTTGAAAGGTTCTTATAAAGTCCGTGACAGAAATTAAGCTCAATCAGTAATTTCTTTTACAAGTTCCTGATTGGGAATTAATTTAAATTCCCCACAATGGGGATTCATCGACAGAAAGCATCCGTTTCTGAGAATGCTTTTTGTGGAATAAGGTGGAAAAAGTTCTGTTGAATAAGAGACGAATGTAACACGTTTTTTCACGTCAAAAAATCAATGGAAATTAAAAGTGCGCCTTTATTTGTCGCGTCACATATGTATTTACAAAAAAAGAAAATATCATTAAAAGACAACTCCCAAAATGCAACAGCGGAAGTGCTCTAGACAATGCGAATTCCAACAACGTTACGAATTATTATAAATCATCAACTCTTGTCTAAAAAATTCAGATGCACATTCATGCTTTAATAAAATTAGGCATCTATTGTGGTAATACACCTAAATCGATGCTTACAATTTAAGTTGGCTTCATTCATGAGATTGAAAAGCATTTGAGACCGTTACACTTAAATCTTAAATTGCATTCCTTTTTTGTTTCTTGCGTTTAAATATTAAATATAATTATCGTTTGACATTGCATTTTCAATGCTAGACATGGCCTCCTTTCAGTCTTTAGAGACAATGGATATACCCTGTAAAGATGGATGGGTGTAGAATTGTGAAACAAGGGTTGCGCAATTACCAACTATACCATTTCTGAATCAGCAATGCTTGACTCTAGTGGAAAGGAGAAGTCAAGGATAACTGTAAAGAATACCGAGATAAACGGATAATGCATACAGCGCCTGGTATTCCTAAATAGTCACCAAATTATTACTTACCAGGCTCAACATTGTTTAAATTCGTTCACCTAACAGGAACGCATCTGAAAAATACCCGTTTTCATTTAAGTACGTGATACTCAGTAAACACTGGCAGACCGGGTGCTTGGTACCATCGAATTCTCCGTCTATTTTCTTAAAAGACTTGCAGGAAAGAATAATATAGAATCGTTTGTAAAAGAATTATTGTATTCATTTAAATCTTATTGTACATTTTATTCAATCTTTTTCACAACTTTGAATTCGGTTTTGAAAATGACTGATATTTAATTTCAAAGCTTTTGTTTCTTATCTCCTATATAATATAAACGTTATTTCCCCTGTTTGTTTGGATGTTCTATGTATTTGGAATTCTTAAAGGAAGATAATTGCATGAAAACTTTAGAACAGATACTACACGGTGAAATATTTTGTTTGCAAAAAATATAAAAACATTACATATTAAACCAATTAAGCACAAGGTAAATGAAAAGTGTGGGGGAGGGGAATGGGTGTCGTTAATCATTTTTGGTCACGAATACTTAAAATTGTCTATTCTACTTCTAAATAGAATTATATCAGTCACCACAATACCACATTCATCCCAAAGGTTAGCATACTTGAGCAAAACCCAAATTCCTTAGTGTTTTGTCCGAATTAAATGAAACTTTCGTACAAACTAGTTTAAACATCACATCAAAACACTAAGGTTTTCGGCTTTTTTTTCTCCGTTGACTGTAAAATGCCCAGAAAAGAATTGAATGTCCTCTGTTTTTTGGGGGGTCACCCTGGATATATATATATATATATATATATATATATATATATATATATATATATATATATATATATATAGGGTGACCGAATACTTTCACTACACCGATGAAGATTGAAGGATCGGTCGAAAATTATGTACCTGTAAAAAAAAGTTTTTAATTTTTTTCATAATATTATTTTGTATTCCTGCACGTCCACAATTGAAAACGAATAAATAAAGAAAAGTTATAAGCTTTTATACTTTTCGCATTCTTTTTTATACATTTCCATTCATCAGAATTACATTTCATTGTTTAGAGCGTTTGGAATAAAGAAAAAACAACAAGAACAATGGATACTACATTTTATCTTGACCAAAGGGCCAAGGAGTTTATTTTTACCAAATAAGTTGACTTTTAATTTGTACATACCAATATACATTTTATATGGTCATGTGCGTTTGATCGTCTGTAAGACACATTCATGTGAATATATCTGTACATTCGATCGACAATTGTCGAGTGATGGTCGTATGTTTTTTCCATTGAATAATACACCAAGACGTAAACATGGCATTAAAAAATACGATGCATTTTTAATTAATTCATACAATAATGAGGAATCTGCGCTCATATTCTTGACATTTATAAAAAAGGAGACATGTTCTATTGTCTAAGCCTGGAGGGTCTAATGTATATAATGTAAAGTAGAAGCATTCGTGTGGGGGGGACAACTCTCCTACAGTCCACCCCACTGGACCGATTATGACCAAAACTGGCATGATGACGGTGCCCTACCTAGGGATGGTGTACACTATTTTCCAAGTTAAAGGTTAAATGTCAAGGTCATAGCGTATGTATATATACAGTCCACACCACTGGATCGATCATGACCAAACCTGACACGATGATGATCTGTGACCTAAGGATGGTGCAGATTATTTTTCAAGGTCAAGGTCAAAGATTAAGGTCGGAACTTTGCTGTATGCTCGGGTATCCGTCTTGCGAGCGTACAGCAAAGTCCCGCACAAAGCGCAGGCACTTTTGCTAGTCCACTTATAATACAAGCGTCACTTTCTCTGCTTGTTTGGATGTATTTATGTATGTGTGTATTTTGAATTTTGGTAAATTAATATCTCACATTCGTTTACAAATAAAAAACATTGCATTAATACTAAATAATCAATGCAAATCAATCATGAATAAATAAGAATGTTTCCATCCATTCAAAACATGTCAAACTTAAATAAATTTAAAATACCGTGTATATATATATATATATATATATATATATATATATATATATATATATATATATATATATATATATATATACATTTACATATCTACATATACACATTTACACACACATATATATATGTATATAATATATATACATACATTTACATATCTATATATACACATTTACACACACACACACATATATATATATATATGTGTGTGTGTATATATATATGTATGTATGTATACGCAACTGTCAAGAACTGAAAATGTCAACGTAATTAAATGAATGAACCTTTTGCAAAATTTTACAGAAAATAATGTGTTACAATATGTAACCAACAAGTTGTATTCTTGTGAACATGCTATGTTTATTCAGACAAAAATTTTATCCTAACCCTTTATTTTAGACGGGATTTAACACCGGTCGCGTAAGAGAATCGCATTATTTTTCTCTGCGATGGTCACAAAGAACGTGTTCAGTTTAGTAGAACGTTAAAATTGAAAAGTGATCCTCGACGATAAAAATCATAAAAAAAATTTTTTTTAGATTTTTTTTTTTAATCTGAAAGTTAAATTTGTAATCAATGAAATTAGTATGAAAAAGAGTGTAAATTTTGGAATCTAGAGGCGGGGGTCAATTTCCTAAACGTCCGCTCTAATTTTTTTTTATCAATTTTTTTTTATTAGGTTGATGCAAAAATAATGTCGTTTTTGACATAAATTTTAACGTCAAAACACGACATTATTTTTGCACCAACCTAATAGCTTTTAAAGGCTAAAAACGAATTTGCTAACATATCGTTTTAAATTCGTTGATTTATATCTTTTTTTCTTTTTTTTTGGTTCATTTTATTTATAATGTGTTTTCAAAATGTTCAACAACCGTGGAATTTCCAGGGATGTGCGAGCAATTTATAATACCATCCATTAAAGAGAATTTATTAGAATCCGATAACGTTTTAAAACAATTTTAGCTTTAATTTTCAGGGGAGATAATAATATGAACACTTCCGGCGTCAACTAGCGCTAATGTTGTGGAGAAAAGATGCTACACTTTGGAATATTCATTTGATGCAATATAAACAAATTACATATGCAACAAATTAGGCATAAGGTCATACAAAAGCGTTGAGAAAATGGATTTCGTTCGTCATCAAACTAGTAAGTCACAAAAGTATATATATATATATATATATTTTCGTGTTTTATGTATTTTGTCTGTATTTCTCCTGTCTTTTTGTCTGTATTCCGTATTATCCGTCCCCCCCCTCCTGCTACAAAGCTGAACGTTTAAAACAAACAATGCCGGCAACTAACGATAAAAAAATGCCGGAAATTATTCCCTAGAGTAGATAAACTTAGGACTTTATAAAAAAAAAAAAAAGCTAGAATTTTTTTTTTTTTCTTTAACAAAAAAATGTAAATTAGATATTCTTTACACATAGGAACGTTACGACTTTTATTCTATAGATAGGCACTCGACCAAGTTATCCGGAAATAGAAATCTTCTGTCACTCTAGAAAGGCATATGCTAGCTAACAGTTGATAAAAACAGCGGGCGGAATCTCTAGTGCAAAAACGTTAAGTATTTTTATTTTATTTTTATTTTTTTTCTCTAAACTAATCCTAAATGTTTTATTACATTGTTTTAAATTTGCTTTTCGTGTTTTATGTATTTTGTCTGTATTTCTCCTGTCTTTTTGTCTGTATTAACAATTAACCATTCGGTCAGATCTGATACTATAGAGGACACTTCCTTTTTAAACATGGAGTGCAGAGGTAAATCAGATATGAATGTACGGAAGCTATCCCAGTCAGCCATAGAGTATCGGTATACAGTACGGTGGAGGGGTACGTCTGATGGCTTCTTACATTTCGTTTTTATGTTAACTGATACGGCGGAGTGGTCGGAGGATCCTAGAGGAGAATGAACGGTACATGAACATAGCTCAGGGGAAGTTGAGAGAAAAAGGTCTAAGAGGCTTGCATATTGATTAGGTGTATCGGGCACACGGGTGGGTTCGCGAACAATCTGGGTGAGGTCATAAGCAATGGCAAAATCATGACAAAACCTCCCCTCATCATCTGTCTTATTTGAATGGGTCAGCCATTCCACGTTATGGACGTTGAAGTCACCACAGATGTGGATGTTAGCCGAGGGATGTGAAGACAGTATGTGGTCTATTTTCTCAGATATGCTCTTAAAGATAGTAACTCCGCTGTTGTGGGGCCTATAGAGGGCAAATATAAATGCAGTGGTGTTAGCAAGTGCAACCCTGAAGCACATATAGGGTAAATTAGGATCTTCTCTAGAGATATCCCTGCCACATGGGAAGCCATCCTTAATGTAGGCACATATTCCATGCCCATGGCGATCTTGGGAGTCAGATTTAGCTGTTAAATTAGAGTATCCATTAATTATGAACTCATCTAGGGAAGTGGTCGGCCCTATTCCAGTTTCACATCGAAATAATATGTCCGGTTTCGTCTCCTGTAATTGGGTTTCAACCTCTGGAAGGTTGGAACGTAAACCCCTGATATTGGAGAAGGAGACCTGGTAGTAGGGGTCTACGCTGGAAGATGGGGTTCTAGGTTTAATCGAGTTTTTATTCTGGAGATATTTCATGTTGATGTTTTGGGATTTGTGGAATAGGTCGGCATACTTGGTTAGATCAGTACAGAGAGGGAAAGTAAGAGAGAAAAAGACAGGAAAATTTTTTTTTTATTTGTAGCACACGAAAAGGTAAAGCCGTAACAATTACCCACTAGTATGGCATCGAGAGGCCCCACCAGAGACTACTGCATAGTCCAGATCCACTCACCAAATGGCAATACAGCAGTCCCAGTACTTTGCGCCTGCTGATAGGACAGCCTCCTTCGTGGTTAATCCAAGGTTCGGGTCCCTGACTATCAGGCGGATAACGTCAGCCCAGACAAAACGTTTACCTCCAGCACCCTTACTAGTGACATGGCAACAAGGACAGACAGAGACAGAAAAATATCCGACATCTCAGACTACTGGTCACCAAGTAGTACCGACCTTTAAGCAGCTTTTTCTTCACCCTTTGTCAGAAACATCACTCATTGAATGAGGACTGAATGACAAAAAAGGAGAAGCGAGAGTTACTGGAGCTGCCGATAACACATCCACTGTATTATCTACTCTCCATTAAAAAAAGGGGGAAGGGGAATGGGTACAAGTGACTTATATCTAAGTAGTAAGTCCGGTGTGAACTTAATAATTCATGACACTTTTGGTGATAATCTCCCCTCCCATATTAATGGGTGGAAGTTTGTCATTATCTATCTAGTTTGAATCATTAAAGTTTCATCTTATAATTAATTAAAATCCAATAATTAACTATTATCAATTTGTAAAGTCTGCTTAATATTAATTTACATTAGAGTTTAAATAATTATTCAAGGTTTTAATTTAGGAGGTCCGTTTTCATGAGTGACTGATTCTTTGCACTGTATTATATTTCGAATGTACTTGAACATAAGGCTAACTATATAAGATAGGATTCGCAAGCAAGAACAAAGTATTTTCAATACAGGCAAGCTTGCAGTAATAGTATATATTAAGTATACTACTTATAAAGTCCTAAGTTTATCTACTCTAGAGAATAATTTCCGGCATTTTTTTTTTATCGTTAGTTGCCGGCATTGTTTGTTTTAAACGTTCAGCTTTGTAGCAGGAGGGGGGACGGATAATACGGAATACAGACAAAAAGACAGGAGAAATACAGACAAAATACATAAAACACGAAAAGCAAATTTAAAACAATGTAACAAAACATTTAGGATTAGTTTAGAGAAAAAAAATAAAAAATAAAAAAATAAAAATACTTAACGTTTTTGCACTAGAGATTCCGCCCGCTGTTTTTATCAACTGTTAGCTAGCATATGCCTTTCTAGAGTGACAGAAGATTTCTATTTCCGGATAACTTGGTCGAGTGCCTATCTATAGAATAAAAGTTGTAACGTTCCTATGTGTAAAGAATATCTAATTTATATTTTTTTGTCACAGAAAAAAAAAAAAAAAAATTCTAGCTTTTTTTTTTTTTTTATAAAGTCCTAAGTTTATCTACTCTAGAGAATAATTTCCGGCATTTTTTTTATCGTTAGTTGTCGGCATTGTTTGTTTTAAACGTTCAGCTTTGTAACAGGAGGGGGGACGGATAATACGGAATACAGACAAAAAGACTGGAGAAATACAGACAAAATACATAAAACACGAAAAGCAAATTTAAAACAATGTAACAAAACATTTAGGATTAGTTTAGAGAAAAAAAATAAAAAATAAAAAAATAAAAATACTTAACGTTTTTGCACTAGAGATTCCGCCCGCTGTTTTTATCAACTGTTAGCTAGCATATGCCTTTCTAGAGTGACAGAAGATTTCTATTTCCGGATAACTTGGTCGAGTGCCTATCTATAGAATAAAAGTCGTAACGTTCCTATGTGTAAAGAATATCTAATTTACATTTTTTTGTTACAGAAAAAAAAAAAAAAATTCTAGCTTTTTTTTTTTTTTTTTTATAAAGTGCTAAGTTTATCTACTCTAGAGAATAATTTCCGGCATTTTTTTTATCGTTAGTTGCCGGCATTGTTTGTTTTAAACGTTCAGCTTTGTAGCAGGAGTGGGGACGGATAATACGGAATACAGACAAAAACACAGGAGAAATACAGACAAAATACATAAAACACGAAAAGAATATTTAAAACAATGTAACAAATCATTTAGGCTTAGTTTAGAGAAAAAAAATAAAAAAATAAAAATACTTAACGTTTTTGCACTAGATCAATTCACACAATCTAAAAAATTCCAACAAAAACCTAACAGCCAGCCATGGTTCTCCCCAGAATGTGCTGCTGCTATCGCGCACAGAAATCACTTTTTCCATAGCTACCAACGTAATAGATGCACTGAGACTAAAGCTGCTTTCAGGACTGCCAGCAACCACTGTAAAAGAGTAATAAAAAATGCAAGATAGCTATATGCCCAGTCTGTTAAATCCAAGGTAGCTGATCAGCGGCTTGGTTCCCACCAGTTTTGGCAAATAACAAATAGGATCCTGAACAGAAGTGTGCGTTCTATCCCAACCATTATCAATGGACCAGAGGTTATCTCGTCAGCGTCAGACAAGGCCAAACTATTTGCAAAGAACTTTGCAGCTAATTCTACCCTATGCGACGAAGGCCATCAACTCCCCATATTTCCTCCTATAACACAGAACAAGCTAGGTAACATACAAATATCCGTGCATGAGGTCGACAAGCTAATAAAAAACCTAGATTCCAGTAAAGCAACTGGCCCTGATGGCATCCCAATTATAGTGTTAAAAAAGCTTCAACCAGAACTTGCTCCCATACTTACGAAACTATTTAAGCGCTTCCTTAAGGAGAAGTGCTTTCCAACCCCCTGGAAGACCTCATCAGTTTGCCCTGTATTTAAGAATTCAGGTGATAAGTCATCTCCCTCTCAGTACAGACCAATAAGTCTTCTCTGTGTTATGAGTAAGTTGCTGGAATCAATATTAAATAGAGAAATAGTCAACCACCTCAGCAGGAATAACCTTCTTAGTGACACACAATATGGTTTCCGCTCTGCAAGATCTACCGCAGATGTGCTGACGGTTATATCCCACAGGATTAGTGAATCTCTTGACAAAGGCTTCCTTTCTAGGGCAATTGCTCTTGACATATCAAAGGCCTTTGACAAAGTATGGCATAAGGGTCTACTTCACAAGATTTCCAGCTACGGTATAACGGGAAATGTTTTCTCAATAATTAAATCATTTCTCTCCGATAGGCTCATAAGAGTAGTGGTAGATGGACAAAAATCGGAGGCCTTCAATATAAATGCTGGAGTCCCTCAGGGGTCAATCCTGGGCCCAACTCTCTTCCTGATCTACATCAATGACCTCCCTAAACACATACTTAAATCATTCGTTGACATCTATGCTGATGACACGACCATCTACGGCAACACATCAAAGGCTGTAAATGACAAAGTTCTCTCGGATTCTCTCTCCTCTGATCTCGAGCGCGTGGTTCAGTGGGGGAAGATGTGGCTAGTTACCTTTAATGCATCCAAAACCAAACTCCTATCCTTACATCATCAACGCTCTGATCCCCATCTGGCATCAATTGTTATGGATGGCTCTCGTCTGGGTGAGGCCCCGTGTTTTGACAAGCTTCTGTGTTTGACCTTTACTCCTGATCTGAAATGGAACACGTACATCAAGTCTGTTGCCAAGGTAGCTGGAAAGATGGTGGGATCCTTCTACCGCTCCAGAAGATATCTCACTACTGATGCAATTCTCTATCTATATAAAAGCCAAGTACGGCCAAGGATGGAATACTGTTGCCATATCTGGGCAGGAGCTGCCAAAAACAGCCTATCATGCCTTGACAGAGTACAAAATAGACTTCGTGGTTTAGTGGGGGATGCCCTTTTCTCTACCCTGCAACACCTCTCCCACAGAAGAGACGTTGCGAGCCTATCCTTGTTTTATCGTTATTTTCATGGCAGGTGCTCGTCTGAACTCCAATCCCTGGTCCCCCCTCGCCAATCTTTCACGAAAAACACCCGTCTAGCTGAATCCACTGTAAAAAATTTCCCCCACTCTATATCTGAGCCTAAATCAAAACGCGGATTTCATGAACAAAGCTTCTTTCTTAGAACTGCACGCCTGTGGAACTCTGTTCCGTCTGCCTGCTTCCCTCCGGACTACAACTTGGATGTCTTCAAGTCCAATGTTAACAAATTCCTAATGAACCGCCCCCCTAATTAAACACTTCATCAAATCTCCTCACTAACGTAATGTACTTGCAATAACCCTTATCCCTGAGTGGCTTCCGGGCATTGATAAGTGGTGATCACTGTGTAAAATATATATATATATATATATATATATATATATATATATATATATATACTGTATTTCTTCATATTATACCATATTTCTTCAAACTGAAACATAATTATCAAAGTATACTTACGCAGATAGATATGAAAAGTCTTTATTAAAGTTTGTGCCTATTTGCATTCTATAGAGGCTAGGCGCGAATGCAGAACCCACAATTTTATTATATCACCCCTATTTAAGTTAAAAATACTTATCAAAGTATTATGTACATCTATATCAAAAACACTTCTAAACGTTTTTTTTATTATTTTTTATTTCCATACTTTGTGGACCAGGCGCATACGCAGACCCCACAATTTTAATGAATCATCATTATGCCAGATCAAACATACCCATTCCTGTGTATCGATACATCTTCTATCATTATATGTGATCAGTTTTCTATAATAGTCAACCATATAGGAGCCTATCCGTGACCAGACACACACACAGACGTTCAGCTTTATATATATATATATATATATATATATATATATATATATATATATATATATATATATAAACAACATGGATGACATCGAAATATCTTTGGATTTTTCCTTCTGGATACAGAACTTTAAACACCTTTCTTGGATTTTACCGTTATTGGATATTCTACACTTCACTCGATCATCCATTCACGTGAAATCATTTTTCTATTCCCTCTGCTTCACTATTTTTAACTTTTATCAAGTAAGTTCTATGGTTTACTTGTAGTTTCATTATTAAATACTTTGCAAGCAAAATCGGATTCTGAATTCTGCTAATTCCTACCCTCTGATGAGAAGGAAAGTACTTTCTTCGAAACTCCGCGGATTAAAGATAATCCGCTTAATTTGTGTTTCTTCATTGAAAATTAAATGTGTTTTTAACTCTTCTTAGAGTGTTTTTAGCATGTTTTATTAATTCTTTGTTCTTATATATATATATATATATATATGTATATATATGTGTGTGTGTTTGTGTTTGTGTGTGTGTGTGTGTGTGTGTGTGTGTGTGTGTGTGTGTGTGTGTGTTAGAGAAACTGTCTACATTAAGAGGGTTTAGCCTTATATATGAAATAAAGCCAGCCTACTAACGGTTTTTGTGGTGAAAATAGCTGTTTTAATAGAAAGTACATCTTTTCGATAGAAATATGCTTTTAGCCAAGCTTTGTTCTTACTAAATAGAATTGTTATTATAATTGATTGCATCGATTATATATATAATTCTATCGATGTATTTTCTTAGCAAGAATTCACATGGGATGTAAGTGGTGTTTTTCTATCTACTGTCAGAACTGCTTACACAGTCACTCATAAACACATTTACGAAGGCAGATATCTTACATTTCTATACTAACTTCCTGTTTAAATAAAAAAAATATTATTTTTATGGAAATAACTCTAGATATGGCTTGAAGCCACTTGATGTAAGAAGCTTAAGCAAAAATTCACTTTAAGGTAAAAACCAGCTATTTTGACCCCCTTTGCCAGAAACATCGCCCGTGAGGACTAAAGGATAAAAGTGGACGGCGTGGGCCATCATCATATCTTATGCATCCGAAGATTGTATTGTTGGTATTGGTTTCCCCGATATTTCTTAGTCAGAATTATTTCTAGAAAGACAGCGAGTATTTACAGGAGGGAGAATGAAAAGTTCGGTAACATCCCAAGTGAAAGAAATGTGGAATGAATTGGATTCGAACTTGAACCCCCCCAGGTCGTCAGTTCGTGTCGTTAACAACTAGACCACCGTTACATTCCATTTCGAGGCTGACGAAAGTCAACCCAAGTTTCACTTTCTACTTTCCAATTTATTGAATAAATTCTGAAAATATTATTAAAAGTTGATTATTATCTGATACGTAGATTTTAAAACAGAGTAAACACATAAGTTTGCATATAAAATGTAGTTTTCTGTTGTACTTTAATAGATTATAGTAGGATTGAACCTCTACCACCAGCGATAGAAACTGAATAAAAATAACAACATATGCGTGTTCATCTCTTCAGCATTATTTCTTAAATTTGCTAGATTACGGCGAGAAAAGTTCACTTCTTAATTATATAAAAGGTCGCATCGTACTTGCCTATTAAGCTCTGATGATTAATAATTAATCTGTAAATCACAAAGCTTTAATTCGACTTCTGTAAAATATAAACGAAAGGCGGTCTCTACAAATCTACTATCAGACCATACATGGAGTACTGTTGCTATATTTGAGCAGGTGAATTTGTGTCGCATTTGAACAATCTTGATAAATTGCTGAAATGTACCTGAAAGTTAATTGGCCTCACACTTTCTTCTCCACTGCAACCTTTATTTCATAGACGTGATGTTGCTAGTCTCAGTCTTTTCTATAAATATTATTATAACATGTGTTCCTCAGAATTGTCTTATATATTCCCTTTCTTCCTTTGTTCCAGCTCGTTTGACTCGATGGTTTAGAGGTCGTTATCAATTTGTTATTTTAATACCTCATTGTAATACAGCTTCCTATACTAGTAGTTTCTTCCCAAGGACTGGGACGTTGTGGAACTCTCTTTCTGCTCACTGTTTTCCTTCTACTTACAAGTTTTGTCTTTTCAATACTAAAGTCAATAGGTATCTCCTGTCTTTACAATAATCAGCTTTTGATCTTGTTCGCTCCTTATCTCTAGCGATCTCCATAAAAAGCGGTCTTACCCGATATTGCCCGGGTGCAAAATATGATGAATAAGTACTATAATTTATTCAAACAATAAAATTAATTTAATGCAAATAATGCCTTATCATTTACTTCAAGCTGAGTAGAATAAGTTATAAGGCATAATATGCTGACATATTAGTTCTCGACCTATATCTTCTTATATCAACTTCGCGAAATCAATCCGTTTAAACGATGGTGTGCGCGTTGAAGGCTTTCTTTTAAAATACAATAAATGTTTCTCATTAGTATAATGTCGACCGGAAGTTTACCCGAAGAGATAGTAATAAATATATTCATCGCAAGTAACAAAACATTTTGTTTTCAGACTTGGAGGAAATAATCAGGCTAATTGATTCATGTAATTATGCTAAAACAAATGTAAAGTTACCTACTTTACAAGTTTAATAAATTAAAAAAAAGTATAACTGTTGTGGTGGCACCCACTCATTTACATATATGGATAATATTACACATAAATAGCAAGACTCGGTTAGTGTGAGTGTGTGTTAACCAGACGCCACCGAAGGCCAAGCCGAAAGCAGATATGTTCTTCAGCCAAGACTCTCTTACTTGACAACCATCATGCAAATATACTGTAAATATACTGTTCCTAATACACTTCTTATTGATCTACCTTTGTTTGTTGAGTCTTCATTTGAGTCTTATACGTTATTTGGTTCAACCTTTGTTTGTTGAGTCTTCATTTGAGTCTTATACGTTATTTGGTTCAACCTGCAAACATCACAGTTGGCGACGAAGATGAACGTCAAACATAACAATAACAAAGTATTGTTTCTAGAAATGCCATCTAAACCTACCTTTGTCAAAGAATAATGCCCTCTCTTAAGAAGGAAAAATAGAGATAATTATTTAACAAGCTTTAGTTTACATTATTAATTTGAAAATAAAATGG